>NC_057814.1:457773983-458073983 GCF_018294505.1 Triticum aestivum
TTGTTCATCAAGGGAAGGAGGTAGTAGGGTTCGATCGGTTTCAGTTAGCAGCAGCAGCGAAGGAATCACTCGGGTTCAGTTAACAGCAAGGGATTGATCGCTCGGGTTCAGTAACGTAGCTAGTGCAATCGTTCGGGTTCATTTAGAGCCCAACGCCTCGCTCGGGTTCAGTTAGAGCGCAACGCCTCGCACACACGCGAGTACGTACGAGAGAAACGCGCATCGCTCGGCCCCCGACCCCTCACCGTAACCGGGAACTCCCCGATATTTTCCTCGCCCTTGCTTCTACCACGGTTTTTTCCGTCATGGACGGCCCAAAGAATGTCATGCAGCTGCGACTCTGGCCCGCCCAGGACGTAAAGCCCATTTTCTGTCATGATTTTTTGTCATACAAGTAGGAGCCCACCACATCTATGATGATATCGGGTTTTGTCACAATTATCGTCATAGAAGGGTCATAAGCATGACAGAAAAAAAATTCGTTCGGCCCAAAATGTCACGGATGTGTCTTTTTCTAGTGATAGGCGATGAGAACTGGGCTGTTTAGCAGTACCGTCAAATGGGCTTTCTCTGCCAATTCTCCGGGTGCAGCCATTTGCGTGCCAGCAAGGACCGACTTACCTTTCAGCCTTCCCTCATGGCGAGAGGGGGAAACCTATAGGTCTTTGTTTCATGTATTTGGTGCAAAACTCAACCACCTCCTCCACGGTATAACCTTAGAGGATGCTTGTCTCCGGAAGTTTTCGGTTCCGACAAAAGCGCTTCAGTATGCCCAGGAACCGCTCGAAGGGATACATGTTGCGAAGAAACACAGGACGACAATACTTTATCTCGTTGACAAGGTGCACAGTGTGATGGACCATGCCATCAAAGAATGATGGTGGGGAAAACATCTCTAGGTTGGACAATATTCTTGCAATATCATCTTGCATATGATCCAACTCTTCATGATCTACAACTTTCTGCCATAGTTGGTTGAAGAAATCATAGAGGTCCATGAGTGTGTTTCTTATATCTTTGTCCACCAGATTCCTGATGGCCACTGGGAGGATTTGTGTAAACATTATGTGGCAATCATGTGACTTCATGTGTCCCAACTTCATTTTACCTGAGCTCACATCCACGAGACTTCTGATGTTTGCGCAGTAGGAAGAGGGTGTCTTAACTGACAACAAATAGGTGAAGAACTATGTTGCTTCTTCTGTACTAAAATTGTAACTCTGCCGAGCTTTGATGAATTTTTCATCATCTTCTGCTTCACTCTTGCATTTTGATTGATCAGCAAGCATATCGAGCCGTGAACCGTCACCATCCTTTCATTTACCTTTAATCTTGAGAAGAGTACCAAGGATGTTTTCACATACATTCTTCTCTACATGCATGACATCGATACAGTGACGTACACGTAGAATCTCCCAGTAAGGTAATTTCCAGAACAATGATTTCTTCTTAAACACTTGACCCTTGGGTGTTTGTTTTACCGTCAAAGGGTGGTTCTTGCCAAGTGCAACATTAATTTTTTTTAGCCATGTTGTGGACCACCTCCCCTTCATAGGGTCTTGGGCCCACACCTACCTCTGCCGTACCATCAAATTCAGCTTTCATCTTTCGGTATGGGTGAGTTTTCCGTAAGAACCTACGATGACACAAATACACGGTTTTGTGCGAGTTGGGAAGTCTTCTGCTAGCTGTCCTATCCATGCATGTGACACACCCTACATCTCCCTTTGTTTTCTGCCCCGATGTGTGGCCTAATGACAGCATATCTTGAATGGTGTGCACCAGGATCGCATGTAGATCGAAAATCTCCTTTCTGTAAGCATCATAACATTTTACAGCAGGCGCATCTATCCACACTGTCAGCAGTTCTTCTACTAGTAGCTGAAAGTAAATGTCGATGTCATTTCCAGGTTTCTTCGGGCCTTGGATAATCATTGACATCATAATGTATTTTTTCTTCTTACACAACCAAGGATCTAGGTTATATATGCACAGACGTGGGGGACAGGCACCAACGAGTCACGCGTCATGGTTGAGGCCGCCGGATCGAGCGGGGTAACCACGGGAGGGGCACCCGCGCTTGCAATACCCAACACTGAGCTCATCTCGTCTGCCTGGGTGCATAATCTCACGAGATACCTTAACAACTGCTCCTTGGCAGACATGGCATCGCACTCTGGTGGTTTGACAGCATGATGTCGTCGCCGGTGGAATTGAAGGAATTTGGAGAAAAGAATTGAGGAGGAAGGGTGGTGCCTGGCTCTGATACCAGATGTAAGGTACCAGATATCTTTCTCACGATCTACAGGATACAAGCTTCGATTACACATGAATTGGATTACAAGAGGGTAGAGGAAGGAGAAGGAGGTAGCCGCCGCCGGTTTCGTCCGTGATCCACTCGATGCCTTGCCCCTTGCCTTCGACATGGTACTTGTAGCTGCAGCGATGGGGTAGCGGCCAACGGGCCAAGTCCATGGGCTGGCCCATGTTGCAAGCCCATGTGCATACATGATAGGAGGGATCCTAACAAAAACAAAACAACAACATTATTACACAGATTAACGGCTGCCCAAAGATGCGTGCATAAATCACAAGTTTTTATTTTCATAATTAATGAGGGCGCTCCATGTTGTTATCTAGATGTGCAATGACAAAAATTAATGGCCAGTCAATTTACATGCAGAGCACACTACCCTCAGGAATTGAATACCTTAATTAAGCCACTCACGAAAAGAATACCTTAATTAATTAGCTGTGCGACGACCTCCACCCAACAGACAGAGAAGCGCGATGCGGCGGCCAGCTGAGACAGCAGGGTCGAGGAGCAAAGCTTAGTGCGACTGCCGCATGATGTTTGACCTCCACTATCCCACCATCGACCATGATGGATGTGCTCGAATCACGCCGCTGCTGGCCTCGATGGTTGAGCTCCTCCTATCTCCCGCCGCAGACCAAGGATTGACCTCCTATGACGCCGCCACCGCCCATCAACTGAGGATTGACCTCTTCTCCGGTAGTCGTTGCCTAGGCCGCCGCCGCCATCTCTATATGGAGAGCGCCTATTTTTTTGACGGATATCCGCAGAGCGGCTATTTACACGGTATCACTATAACTCAGTTATATGGGCAGGGTAGTACAACACATATGGTTATGTAACTGCAACCGTGTCTAACCTATGTTGTCTTCTCACACGGTTTCATGCGGAAATCGTGTGTGACATTGTAATTCCTAACACAAACGACATGTATAAACAGTGTGCCGTATACAACATATAGTGCCATAAGTAGTTCCCGACCGTTAGCTTATCCCCACAGTTTCCCCATTTCCCCCAAATCCCTACATAGCCTCCAAATTCCCTCACGTGGCGCTGGCATTGGGGGAATGCATATGAGTGGTGCTGATGGTTTCGGTGCGGCTACTCCTGCTCCTACCGCCGCCATGACTACGGTCGCCCTCCGAGCACTTGCCTAAGGTCATCAGAAGGTAGGTGTACTACGGATCCGAATCGTCCTGTCAGGTTCCAATCTATCCCGATCTTTTTTAGCATGTCCAAAGTATAGCTCCTTGATGAATCCGTCCTGAATGACACCCCCTCCCCGCCAGGAAAGCAATCTGCCGCCGGATCCAGAGCATGACTCCAGACTCCAGACTCCCGCCGGATCCAGAGTTCGACTTCGAGTTTTGCGCCACCGAGAAGTACCAAAAGCTGAGTTGTGTGCACGGGCACACTCCCGCTCGACGTGTATGCACGGAGGGATTCGACATTGGCAGGCGGTTTCTCAGTTGTCCCTTAGAGGTTAGTGCTAAGTTCATCATTTTACTTCAGTTAATGCCACCGCTCATCCTGAATACTATTTAACATTGGCAGGGACATGAGGCTTGTGCCTTTATTAACTGGCTAGATGAATAATGGCATGGCAGGGCTCGGAGTGTTATCACCAAGCTCTTAGAAGATAATGTAAAGCTGAAGAAGAAACTGGCTAATCTGGAATGTACAATCAGTACAAAGAAGCAAGAAAGAATCAATCACAAGCAACAGGTGAAAGCAAGAGACAAGAAGGAACTAGCATGTGTAGTTCTGGTTGTCGCATTGCCATGTTCTATGTGTTGTTTGCAATGATGATTAGGGGTTTTGTTTGACAGTATTGTTGGGGAACGCAGTATTTCAAAAAATTTACCTATGGTCACGCAAGATCTATCTAGGAGATGCATAGCAACGAGAGGGAGAATGTGTCTACGTACCCTCGTAGACCGAAAGCGGAAGCGTTTAGAAACGCGGTTGATGTAGTCGAACGTCTTCGCGATCTAACCGATCAAGTACCGAACGCACGGCACCTTCGTGATCTGCACACGTTCAGCTCGGTGACGTCCCTCAAACTCTTGATCCAGCTGAGGCCGAGGGAGAGTTTCGTCAGCACGACGGCGTGGTGATGGTGATGATGAAGTTACCGTTACAGGGCTTCGCCTAAGCACTACAACGATATGGCCGAGGTGTGAAACTATGGAGGGGGGCACCACACACGGCTAAAAGATCAACTTGTGTGTTCTAGGGGTGCCCCCTACCTCCGTATATAATGGAGGGAGAGGGAGAGGCAGCCGGCCCTAGGGGGGCATGCCAAGGTGTGGAGTCCTACTAGGACTCCCTAGTCGTAGTAGGATTCCACCTCCCACACGGAGTAGGAAAGGGGGAAGGGAGAAGGAGAAGGAAAGGGGGGCCGGCCCCCTTATCCTAGTCCTAATCGGCCTCCTGCCCTAGGGGGGGCGCACCAGCCCCTTGTGGGCTGGTGTGCTTCCCTTTTATAGCCCATAAGGCCCATAACTTGTCCCGGGGGGGTCCGGTAACCTCCCGGTACTCCGGAAAAATACCCGAACCTCTCAGAACCATTCCGATGTCCAAATGCAACATTCCAATATATTAATCTTTACCTCTCGACCATTTTGAGACTCCTCGTCATGTTTGTGATCTCATCTAGGACTCCAGACAAACTTCGGTTCATCAAATCACATAACTCATAACACGAACCGTCATCGAACGTTAAGTGTGCGGACCCTACGGGTTCGAGAACTATGTAGACATGACTGAGACACATCTCCGGTCAATAACCAATAGCGGAACCTGGATGCTCATATTGGCTCCTACATATTCTACGAAGATCTTTATCGGTCAAACCGCATAACAACATACATTGTTCCCTTTGTCATCGGTATGTTACTTGCGCGAGATTCGATCGTCGGTATCATCATACCTAGTTCAATCTCATCACCGGCAAGTCTCTTTACTCGTTCTGCAATGCATCATCCTATGACTAACTCATTAGTCACATTGCTTGCAAGGCTCATAGTGATGTGCATTACCGAGAGGGCCCAAAGATACCTCTCCGATACACTGAGTGACAAAATCCTAATCTCGATCTATGCCAACTCAACAAACACCATCGGAGACACCTGCAGAGCATCTTTATAATCACCCAGTTACATTGTGACGTTTGATAGCACACAAGGTGTTCCTCCGGTATTCGGGAGTTGCATAATCTCATAGTCATAGGAACATGTACAAGTCATGAAGAAAGCAATAGCAATAAACTAAACGATCATAGTGCTAAGCTAACGGATGGGTCTTGTCCATCACATCATTCTGTAATGATGTGATCCCGTTCATCAAATGACAACACATTTCTTTGGCTAGGAAACTTAACCATCTTTGATAAACGAGCTAGTCAAGTAGAGGCATACTAGGGACACTCTGTTTGTCTATGTATTCACACATGTACTAAGTTTCCGGTTAATACAATTCTATCATGAATAATAAACATTTATCATCATATAAGGAAATATAAATAACAACTTTATTATTGCCTCTAGGGCATATTTCCTTCAGTCTCCCACTTGCACTAGAGTCAATAATCTAGTTCACATCGTCATGTGATTTAACACCAATAGTTCACATCTTTATGTGATTAGTTCACATCGCCATGTGACTAATACCCAAAGGGTTTTACTAGAGTCAATAATCTAGTTCACATCACTATGTGATTAATACCCAAATAGTAGTAAGGTGTGATCATGTTTTGCTTGTGAGAGAAGCTTAGTCAATGGGTCTGTCACATTCAGAGCCGTATGTATTTTGCAAATTTTCTATGTCTACAATGCTCTGCATGGTGCTACTCTAGCTAGTTGCTCCCACTTTCAATATGTATCCAGGTTGAGACTCAGAGTCATCCGGATCGGTGTAAAAGCTTGCATCGATGTAACTCTTTACGACGAACTCTTTATCACCTCCATAACTGAGAAATATCTCCTTAGTCTTCTAAGGATAATTTTGACCGCCGTCTTGTGATCCACTCCTGGATCAATATCGTACCCCCTTGTCAATCTCATTGGAAGGTACACAATAGGTTTGGTACACATCATAGCATACTTTATAGAACCTATGGCTGAGGCATAGGGAATGATTTTCATTCTCTTTCTATTTTCTACCGTGGTCGTATTTTGAGTCTTACTCAACTTTACACCTTGCAATACAGGCAAGAACTCCTTCTTTCACTTTTCCATTTTGAACTACTTCAAAATATTGTCAAGGTATATACTCATTGAAAAATCTTATCAAGCATCTTAAACTATCTCTATAGATCTTGATGCCCAATATGTAAGCAGCTTCACCCAGGTCTTTCTTTGAAAAACTCCTTTAAAACACTCCTTTATGCTTTCCAGAAAATTCTACATCATTTCGGATCAACAATATGTCATTCACATATACTTACCAGAAAAGTTGTAGTGCTCCCACTCACTTTCTTGTAAATATAGGCTTCACCACAAGTCTGTATAAAACTATATGCTTTGATCAACTCATCAAAGCGTATATTCCAACTCCGAGATGCTTGCACCTGTCAATAGATGGATCTCTGGAGCTTGCACATTTTGTAGCACCTTTAGGATTGATAAAACCTTCTGGTTGCATCATATACGACTCTTATTTAATAAATCCATTAAGGAATACAGTTTTGACATCCATTTGCCAGATTTCATAAAATGCGGCAATTGCTAACATGATTCGGACAGACTTTAAGCATCGATACGAGTGAGAAAATCTCATCGTAGTCAACATCTTGAACTTGTCGAAAACCTTTTTCGACAATTCGAGCTTTGTAGATAGTAACACTACTATCAGCATCCGTCTTACTCTTGAAGATCCATTTATTCCCAAGGGCTCGCCGATCATCGGGCAAGTCAATCAAAGTCCATACTTTGTTCTCATACATGGATCCCATCTCAGATTTCATGGCCTCAAGCCATTTCACGGAATCTGGGCTCATCATCGCTTCCTCATAGTTCGTAGGTTCGTCATGGTCTAGTATCATGACTTCCAGAAAGGATTACCGTACCACTCTGGTGCAGACCATAATCTGGTTGACCTACGAGGTTCGGTAGTAACTTGATCTGAAATTTCATGATCATCATTATTAGCTTCCTACTAATTGGCATAGGAATCATTGGAACTGATTTCTGTCATCAAATACTTTCCAATTCGGGAGAAGGTACAATTACCTCATCAAGTTCTACTTTCCTCCCACTCACTTATTTCGAGAGAAACTCCTTCTCTTGAAAGGATCCATTCTTAGCAACGAATATCTTGCCTTTGGATCTGTGATAGAAGGTGTACCCAACAGTTTCCTTTGGGTATCCTATGGAGATGCATTTCTCCGATTTGGGTTCGATCTTATCAGGTCGAAGCTTTTTCACATAAGCATCACAGTCCCAAACTTTAAGAAACAACAGCTTAGGTTTTTAGCCAAACCATAGTTCATACGGTGTCGTCTCAACGGATTTAGAGGGTGCCCTATTTAACGTGAATGCAGCTGTCTCTAATGCATAACCCCAAAACGATAGTGGTAAATCAGTAAGAGACATCATAGATCGCACCATATCTAATAAAGTATGGTTACGACGTTCGGACACACCATTATGCTGTGGTGTTTCCAGGTGGCGTGAGTTGTGAAACTATTCCACATTGTTTTAAATGAGGGACAAACTCGTAACTCAAATATTCGCCTCCGTGATCAGGTCATAGAAACTTTATTTTCTTGTTACGATGATTCTCCACTTCACTCTGAAATTCTTTGAACTTTTCAAATGTTTCAGACTTGTGTTTCATCAAGTAGATATAACCATATCTGCCCAAATCATCTGTCAAGGTCAGAAAATAACGATACCCATCGCGAGCCTCAACACTCATCGGACCGCATACATTGGTATGTATTATTTCCAGTAAGTCAGTGGCTTGCTCCATTATTCTCGAGAACGGAGTCTTAGTCATCTTGCCCATGGGGCATGGTTTGCAAGCATCAAATGATTCATAATCAAGTGATTCCAAAAGCCCATCAGGATGGAGTTTCTTCATGCTCTTAACACAAACATGACCTAAACGGCGGTGCCACAAATAAGTTGCACTATCATTATTAACTTTGCATCTTTTGGCTTCAATATTATGAATATGTGTATTACTATGATCGAGATCCCATAAACCATTTATATTGGGTGTATGACCATAGAAGGCATTATTCATGAAAACAGAACAACTCTGACTCAAATGAATAACCGTATTGCAATAAACATGATCCAATCATATTTTTATGCTCAACGCAAACACCAAATAACATTTATTTAGGTTCAACAATAATCCCGAAGGTAGAGGGAGTATGCGATGGTGATCTCATCAACCTTGGAATCTCTTCCAACACACATCGTCACTTTGCCCTCAACTAGTCTCTGTTCATTTTGTAACTCCTTTTCTGAGTTATTAATCTTAGCAACTGAACCGGTATCAAATACCTAGGGGTTACTATGAACACTAGTAAATTCCACATCAATAATCTGTATATCAAATATAACTTTGTTCACTTTGCCATCCTTCTTATCCGCCAAATGTCTGGGGCAGTTCCGCTTCCAGTGACCATTTCCTTTGTAGTAGAATCACTCTTTCAGGCTTAGGTCTAGACTTGGGCTTCTTCTCGGGAGCAGCAACTTGCTTGGTATTCTTCTTGAAGTTCCCCTTCTTCCCTTTGCCCTTTTTCTTGAAACTAGTGGTCTTGTTAACCATCAACACTTGATGCTCCTTTTTGATTTCTACCTCCGCAGCCTTTAGCATTGCGAAGAGCTCGGGAATTGTTTTTTCCATCCCTTGCATATTATAGGTCATCACGAAGTTCCAGTAACTTGGTGATAGTGACTAGAGAACTCTGCCAATCACTATCTTGGAAGATTAACTCCCACTTTTCAAGCTATTGTAGTACTCAGACATTCTGAGCACATGCTCACTGGTTGAGCTATTCTCCTCCATCTTGTAGGCAAAGTACTTGTCAGAGGTCTCATACCTCTTGACTCAGGCATGAGTCTGAAATACCAATTTTAGCTCTTAGAACATCTTATATGCTCCGTGGCATTCAAAACAATTTTAAGTCTCGGTTCTAAGCCATAAAACATGGCGCACTAAACTATCAAGTAGTCATCATACCAAGCTTGCCAAACGTTCATAACGTCTACATCTCCTACAATAGGTTCGTCACATAGCGGTGTATCAAGGACATAATTCTTCTGTGCAGCAACGAGGATAATCCTCAGATCGCGGACCCAGTCCGCATCATTGCTACTATCATCTTTCAACTTAGTTTTCTCTAGGAACATATCAAAAACATAGGGGATCTACAAAGCGAGCTATTGATCTAGAACATAAATATGCAAAAACTATCAGGACTAAGTTCATGATAAATTAAGTTCAATTAGTCATATTACTTAAGAACTCCCACTTAGATATACATCCCTCGAGTCATCTAAATGATCACGTGATCCATATCAACTAAACCATGTCCGATCATCACGTGAGATGGAGTAGTCTTAAATGGTTAACATCTCTATGTTGATCATATCTACTATATGATTCACGCTCGACCTTTCGGTCTCCAGTGTTCCGAGGCCATATCTGCATATGCTAGGCTCGTCAAGTTTAACCTGAGTATTCCGCACATGCAAAACTGGCTTGCGCCCATTGTATGTGAACGTAGAGCTTATCACACCCGATCATCACGTGGTGTCTCGGCACGACGAACTGTCGTAACAGTGCATACTCAGGGAGAACACTTATACCTTGAAATTTCAGTAAGGGATCATCTTATAATGCAACCACCGTACTAAGCAAAATATGATGCATAAAAGATAAACATCACATACAATCAAAATATGTGACACGATATGGCCATCATCATCTTGTGCCTTTGATCTCCATCTCCAAAGCACCGTCATGATTTCCATCGTCACCGGCTTGACACCTTGATCTTCATTGTAGCGTCATTGTCGTCTCGCCAACTATTGCTTCCACAACTATCGCTAACGCATAGTGATAAAGTAAAGCAATTACATGGCGTTTGCATTTCATACAATAAAGCGACAACCATAAGGCTCCTGCTAGTTGCCGATAACTTTTACAAAACATGATAATCTCATACAATAACGTATATCACATCATGTCTTGACCATATCACATCACAACATGCCCCGCAAAACAAGTTAGACGTCCTCTACTTTGTTGTTGCAAGTTTTACGTGGCTGCTACGGGCTTCTAGTCAGAACCGTTCTTACCTACGCATAAAAACCACAACGGTGTTTCGTCAAGTTTGTTGTTTTAACCTTCAACAAGGACCGGTCGTAGTCACATTCGATTCAACTAAAGTTGGAGAAATAGACACCCGCCAGCCACCTTTATGCAAAACTTGTTGCATGTCCGTCGGTGGAACTGGTCTCATGAACGTGGTCCTGTAAGGTTGGTCCGGGCCGCTTCATCCAACAATACCGCCGAATCAAAATAAGACGTTGGTGGTAAGCAGTATGACTATCACCGCCCACAACTCTTTGTGATCTACTCGTGCATATCATCTACGCATAGACCTGCATTACGAAAAAAATACACTTCCGTGATGATACGTGTTTGTCACAGTAGGTCACGTTTTCTGTCATGCATGTACATCCATGACAAATTTATGATAGAATGAAGATAGTCATACATGTCCTGTCGTAGAAGTGTTCCATGACATTACCAAAATTATCATCACGGAAGTGTCCACTTCCATGACGATAAATCGCACGTCATAGAAGTGCTTTCGTCAAGGGAGACCGACACGTGGCATCCACCGTAACAGGACGCCGTTAAGCCATCGGGTCCGGTTTTGGATCCGATAACCCGCTAACAGCCACGACCAATGCCGATTTTCCACGTCCAAATTCTCATTGGCCGACGGAACCATGCGTTGGCACAGGTGTCACTCATCCAACGGTCGAGATGGGCCTATGATATGTTGACACGTGGACGGGCCCAAAAGTGGCCCATAAAGTTTAAATGGGTCAGCCCAACTAAAGGCCCACAAGAATTAGCGGACCATAATGGGCCAGCCCAGCTAAAGGCCCACAAGATTTTGCAGACCATAATGGCCCGGCCCAGCTAAAGGCCCAACATTCTCAGTTAAGGCCCTTACGCACTACAAGAAATATGTCAACTTGTGACCCTCACTATTGGCCGCTGAAAGGTCATTGTTTTTCATTTGCGACCTTTTTGACCAAAAATAGAAGGTCAAAAGCTGGCGGTCGTAAACTAAATTAGTGACCTTCTTTGTGATATGTAAAAGGTCGTTGGTTCCACGACCAAATTTTTGGTCACTACCAACCTCCTCAGGCCACGTAGGCATCTAGCGTGGCAAGCTGATGTGGCACAAGAATCAGCCCAGTCCGATTCGGCGTTTTACATGGGCCGAGCCCAACAATTCTGCTAATCTAACCTTTTTTTCTCTGTGCTTTGTTTGGCTAAATGGGCATGGCCCAACAATTATGATTTTTTTTCTGAGATGCAGTCTTTTACAATCCATTTTTTTGGGGCCTCAACCTTTTTAGAATCTGAAAGTTATATTGCTCTTTTTAGAAACAAGTCCAACATAGTTTGGGCCACGGCCTTTTTAGAGCCCAAGTATTGAGTGCAATATAAATTCTGGACATGGCCTTTTTACAATCCAACAGTGGGCCAAGCCCTCTTTTATTTACACCCAATATTCTCAAATCAGTATAGTAACAGTACTTCTTTCCCACAGTAATAACACAAGTATAGAAAACTTTCTCACACAACTTTATCTCGCATAACATTAGACAGACCAACACATATTAATAACTTATCTCCTATGTTCACAAATACATAACTTTTGGAATAGCGGCACAAGTAGCGGCAATACAAGCATTCAAAAAGTAGAGGCCAGCAAGCAATATCCATCAGGAGGTGCCTTGCATACTGCCTCCTTCGAGCCTGCAAGAGAAAAAACAAGGTGAAGGTTAGTACGCATCAAGGATGCTGCTGTTCTGGGTCAAGCCAAGTCAAGGGCATAAGAGATTTTAGTCAAAAAAAATTAACATGTGAACATCTTTCACAATCATCTTTTATAAAAAATACAAAACAAATATGCAAATAGTTGTACAATGGTTGAGTGCTCATACTTCTATTATATCAGGCAATAGCATTTACCAATAGTGATGATCAGTGCAATAGGAACATGCAAACAGATGTACAATAGGAACATGCCATGTATCTTTCAAATATGCAAACAACTGTACAACTAGCTATAGTATACCGCCATGCATGAGCACTTGTTACTATTTATATTCATCACAGCAACCTATAACCACCTATGCTTACAAATCAGAAAGCAGAGATATATACTGAACAAAAGCAACAGCCAAGAATAGATGACTTAACAGTTCATGTTTGTTAACAAAACAAGAGTGGACATCTCAAAGTGAGTTAACTATCTAATGAATTTAGTTAAACAAAGCTAGCATTCGGTGTTACAAGAGACAAAATAGGAATCCAAGTATCCCAACATCCCAATGTATGGATACATGAATGTCGCACCAAACACGGATACATGAATCGACATCTCACACTGGTACTGATCATGCATGCATCACCTTAGGAAATTATACTGTAAGTGCGGACTAGCATCATGAAACAACCAGAGATTCAGAACAAGTCGTGGCTCTGAAATCCTTATAACCAGAGATTCATGTACCCAACTGAAGCAAAAACAAGCAGCAGAAAAAAGCCCCTCCTACTTACTGATTGCTCCAGAAAGAAGCCCCTCCACAGCCAGCAGTAATCATATTTGATTTATACGACCGAATTGAGCGCAGGCAGTAGATCAGCCATTGCATAGCGACTGAATTTGAAATCTAACTGAAAAACTGGGTGGAGCACTAGCCAAACTGACATGGAAACAAGTAAACCAACACAGGGACGATCACATTGTCACCATGACACCGAGCAAACACTGAAGAAAGAAGGAAGTGACCAGCACAGAATCGAGTAGTAACAGAGAGGGGGAGGGGAGACGGGCAACTTACAACATCACTTGGGACTTCCACTTCTCACCACCGGCCTTGCCAATCTGCAATTTGAACCCCATACCAGATTACACTACAAGAAACCTGTTAATTCATGACGGATTTCAGATGACAATTTCAGAAACTGTCATGGATGGGCTGGTACAGCTCCGCAAGCCCGCTAAAGCCTGGCTAACTACTCCCCATATAAAAACCTAACCCTAACACATTCTCTATCGGCCCCTCCCCCTCCTCCGCAGCCCCCTCCCATTCCCCATCGTCTCCCACACCTCGTCGCCTCCCTCCTCCTACAGCTTGCCGCCGACCCTCTCCCTCCTCTCACCTCGCAGCACCGGCGGCTGCTAGATCCGCCACAACCCCCACCCATCCATCCCTCTCACGACCCATCTCTCTCCCCTACGAACCCACCGCGCAGCACGCTCATGAGCTCGTCTTCGACCTATTTGTCCTCCAGCACGGTTGGATCCGCCGCTCCCGGCCTCCGGCGCTTGTCCGCAACCCTAGCCCATGGCTAGGGTTTCGGCTGCGATGTCGTTTCCACCACCGACGGGTCTCCAGCGACTCGTCTTCGTCGTACACCGCGCCCCCTCCCACCCTCTACTCCTCCTGGATAGTGTCCCCTAGCTCGGTGCGCTCGCGTGCGTTGGGCTGGACGGCGATAACCCCGACCCCCTCGCCGCGTTGCCGGCACGGCCATGCTTCCTGTGGCGACATGGATTGAACTTCATACTTGTTATTTGACCCATCGTAGTTCTGCTTCATTGCCATCAGAATTGCGAAGTTCAAGGAAATTTTTTGAGGAGTTGGGTGTGACTGATTTTGTTCAGGTAGTGAAAGTTGAGAAAAAAAAAGTATTTGAGGCTGTTTACGTTCAAGAGTAGCAAATTAGGCTCTATATAGTCAGGAAATTGTTTGATGCCTTCTTGGTTTGATTAAAATTACAATGAGAATCAGGTAGCCGAAGTTTTAGTTGACTGTTGTTGGTATTGATGCTCAAGTGGCAACTATTGAGTTATTTTGAGAACCTATAACATGATCTTGGACCCCTAATGGATGATCGATGCATAATCCCTTTATGCTGCATGTTATGTGTGTTTCTTTTTTCTTGTATTATTAATTGATTCTCATAACCACCGAACAATTATCTCCATCTGTTATGTTCAACAGTAATCGTTGCGAAAAGTTAATCTTCAAACTGGAAAAGTATCATACTTATCTTAGCATGTCTCATGTTTGCAACATCTCCGACCTTTATTATTCATTCTGTACACTGGAAAAGTTAATCTTCAAACTGGAAAAATTAATCTTCATGGCTTGTTGCTTAACACTGTCAATTCTCACTCAGGTTTTAGTACTGCAGCCGATGGATGGGAAAATGTTTGGCGAAGGTCTAACACTTCTGGGTGATAGGTTGTCATATTAACCTGAATTTTTTTTGAAGTCTTTGCATAACATTTGCTATTTAGAATATAATATACGTATTTTCCTATGTGTTTTGATTCGACCATCTCCTAGTGTTCATGTATTTTGATTCGGCTTGTGCCTTAATGACTATTAAGTAATTACTTAAGCCATGCAATAAATTAAATTTGCAGTTCTCTGCATCACGTATAATGTTTGTTAGTGATGCCATTTTTTTTTGGCATATATACTTTGTTATTCTCGTTTGTAGGCTCTGTAAATTTCAGAACTTAGGAAAAAAATTGTATGTGTTGTGCATTTTTGTGTCTTTCCACAGCCAAAATTGAAAAGTAGAACTGTACCGCTTCTTACTGCCTAATAAAAGGAATGTTGTACTGGTTCTATCACTTCCAGAACGTTGCACGATATATTGGGAAAAGGGAGTTATCCACCTTATGTATTACTGGATGTCGCTTAAAGTTCTAGCATTTTTGTCTTTCTGTATTGTTGAAACAATGTTCCTTGTCTGTCATATTTCTCTACTTATGTGCATTATATATACTAATTAGGACACAGAAATCACAACAAAACTCATGGTAGCACCAGTTCAAATGAGCAACAAGACTTCATGATTTAAGTTTCATTCCATCCATTACAATCATAGTCCAGAGAAATCTAGAACAAGAGCTGCCTACATGCAACTTCATTCTGACTAGCAGCACTATTTTTTTGCACAAGCAGAGCAACAGATTCAGTTTCATCATGGATATCAATCATTATCGATACACTAGTTTGTACGATCGATATCCATGTTCTTTCTTTCTTACTCGATAGCCATATAAGCATGTGCACCTTCAGATTTCAATGTGGACAAGACAAACAAAGTAGAATAATTGAATGATTGCAATGTTCAGTGGCAACAGAGTGAATACACAGATACTGCAACATAAGAAAAGTTGTGGACTAGCTGTACAAAGTGAATACAATAATATACATTGGCCAACTAACCAAGCATATAGTGTCATGCACAGATCAACCAACCAGGCGGGGGCGAGCGGAACGGGACCGAGAAGCTTACCACAGAGACCTGCATGATGTCGGGTGCTTCTCCTTGTACTCCTTCCTGAAGGTGCCCCTGCGAAGACGAAGAAGGCGCTCGGGGGGCGCTTGGGCTTGTTGGGGTCCTTGTCGGCCTTGCTCTTCTTCACCGCGAGCCTACGCCACCGCCACAGAAACAACATCAGCAGACCAAACAGGATCAGAAGCCGACGCGAGACAACAGCAGCAGGAGAACCCAAGCAGAATCACCACGGGAAACGAAACGAGATGATACTGGGACGAGGAGCGAGGGATGGGCCGGGTCGGGGCACTAACCTTGGCCTTCATCCAACCGCCAGCAGCAAGGGAGTCGCCGGTGCGGGAGCCTGCCTTGGCCTTCATCCTGCCGCCAGCAGCAAGGGAGTCGCCGGTGCGGGAGCCTGTCTTGGCCTTCATCCTGCCGCTGGCCGCCTACCTGCAGCAACAACCACCAATGCAAACGATTAGAGCCCGCAGAAGCCAAGAACACGGGGAACAACCCGATCTTGAATCTCTGATGAACTGGCCGGGAAATGCAGGGGTGGGAGCAGGCGGGCGCTGCGTGTGCTTGGTGGGTGGATTCACCGGGTCTGCATGAGGAATCCTGGTCCAGATCGGCGTGGGCACGGCCGTCGCCGGACTGGGAGCGCCTTCGCGATCTGGGGCCGGACTAGGTGAGGGTCGCCGACGGTGGGGGTGAGGATCGGAGCGGCAGCGGATCAAAGTCGGAGAGAGAGGTTGGGGGCGGCGGCTTCCCCTCTCGGAGGAGTTCTCCAGATCGGAGCGAGGGAGAGCAGAGGAGCTGGTGGAGGGAGAGAGCCAGCAAGAAAGGAGCGCGGGGGGGGGGGGGGGGGGGGGTGGTGACGTCGGCTCAGGTGGGTTTGGACCGTTGGATCCGCGAGCATCCTACGGTGCTGATGCACGATCCGCGTGACATCCCACAAACCAATCAGAATGCAGTATATGTGTATGACATTATGACCATCTAAATTAATCATAATTGACTGAAAATAATGTGTTAAATCATGTCAGCTATTTTATGACTTGAGAAATTCAAAAAAAATTAGAAGACCTTTTCATTGTGTCACCAAATGTGATCTAGTTTTCAGTAAAAGTAAGAAGCATGGATGACATAAGGAAGTTTGCATTTTCTTTGAACAAAAAATTCATTTTGCATTTTTCGAGTGCCCAAAATGAGTTTTTTGTGAAGGACCTACCATATAATTGTTGCAAAATTGGACCAAATCAATTTTATAAAATACTAGGCCATGTTTAATGCACAATTGACAAAATGGTTGGGTGCCAAAGGTTTTTATCCACCTCTGGTGAAAAAGACAAATTTCCGGCGATTCAGCTGGAAGCGGGTCAAACTTGAACTGCAGCTGTCTCATAATTTGCTCTTTGTTTTTTCAAACATAATTTATAGGTACATAAGTATCTATTTCATCAGAGAAACACCAAAAGTTTTCCAAGATTCAACCACTAGCTAGGAACGGTCATGCCCGCCGTTTTGACCGCATTTTGAAACGGGCATAAATTTTTTTAAAAAAAATCAAAAAATTGGAAAACATTCGCATTGTGTCGTTATATGTGGCCAAGCTGCAAGGAAAAATAATAAACTTGTACTACGATAATTATTTTAAAAAAGTGTTCTCAGAAACGAGCTATCATGCGTGAAAATTCATGGCTTTCAAGTCAAATGATCAATCTTATGGCCACATTCATGGCATAATTTGTTAAAATGATCTTATATTGTGCACAAGGGTGCATCTTGAAATTCCAAACAATGTTGCCTAACGGAGTTTTCATTTTCTTTTCACGGAAAGTTCATTTTCTATTTTTCGAGTGCCCGAAATGAGTTTTTTGTGAAGGACCTACCATATATTTGTTGCAAAATTGGACCAAATCAATTTTATAAAATACTAGGCCATGTTTAATGCACAATTGGCAAAATGGTTGGGTGCCAAAAGTTTTTATCCACATCCGGTGAAAAAGACAAACTGATTAAGTAGGAAACGGGTCAAATTTGAACTGCGGCTGTCTCATAATTTGCTCTTTATTTTTCCAAAAAATAATTTGTAGGTACATAAGTATCTATTTCATCAGAGAAACACCTAAAGTTTTCCATGATTCAACCACTAGCTAGGAACGGTCATGCCCGCCGTTTTGACCGCATTTTGAAACGGGCATAAAAAATAAAAAAAATAAAAAAATTGGAAAACCTTCGATTGTGTCATTATATGTGACCAAGTGAGCAGGAAAAATAATAAACTTGTAATACAGTAATTCTTTTAAAAAAGTGTTCTCAGAAATGAGCTATCATCTCTGAAGATTCATGGTTTTCAAGCCAAATGATCAATCTTATGGCCGCATTCATGGCATAGTTTGTTCAAACGATCTCATATTGTGCACAAGGGTGCATATTGGAATGGCAAACAATGTTGCCTAAGGGAGTTTTCATTTTCTTTGGAAGAAAAATCAATTTTCCATTTTTCGAGTGCCCAAAATGAGTTTTTTTAAGGACCTACCATATATTTGTTGCAAAATTGTATAAAATCAATTTTCTAAAATACTAGGCCATATTTAATGCACAATTGACCAAATGGTTGGGTGTCAAAAGTTTTGATCAACCTCTCGTGAAAAAGACAAATTTCTGCCGTTTCAGCAGGAAGCGGGTCAAATTTGAGCCGCGGCTGCCTCATAGTTTGCTATTTAAAAAAATCATTTCTAGGTACAAAAGTACGAATTGAATCAGAGAAACACCAAAAAAATTCAAAGATTCAACCACTAGCTAGGAACAGTCATTCCCGCCGTTTTGACCGCATTTTGAAACGGGCATAAAAAATTCAAAAAAATCAAAATAATTGGAAAACCTTCGCATTGTGTCATTATATGTGACCAAATTAGCAGGAAAAATAATAAACTTGTAATACGGCAATTCTTTTAAAAAAGTGTTCTCAGAAATGAGCTATCATCTCTGAAGATTCATGGCTTTCATGCCAAATGATCAATCTTCTGGCCACATTCATGACATAGTTTGTTCAAATGATCTCATATTGTGCACAAGGGTGCATATTGGAATGGCAAACAATGTTGCCTAAGGGAGTTTTCATTTTCTTTGGACAAAAAATCAATTTCCCATTTTCCGAGTGCCCAAAATGAGTTTTTTTGTGAAGCACCTACCATGTATTTGTTGCAAAATTGGACCAAATCAATTTTATAAAATACTAGGCCATGTTTAATGCACAATTGACAAAATGGTTGGGTGCCAAAAGTGTTTATCCACCTTTGGTGAAAAATACAAATTTCTGCTAATTCAGTAGGAAGCGGGACAAATTTGAACTGCAGCTGCCTCATAGTTTGCTCTTTATTTTTTCAAAAAATCATTTCTAGGTAGAAAAGTATCTATTTAATCGGAAATACATGGTTTGGTGGCGATACGTTGAGGTTTGGATGGTGGCCCAGGGCCCAAACTCCAAAGCGCGTAGACTCGCATGCCCGCCGCGTGGTCACCGCGTGACCGTGGTGTTGCCACGCATTCCGGGCGGCCTAGGCATGTCTAGTGGGTTGGGCACTCCCCTGATAGGTGTCAGGAAGAAGAAGGCAATAGAAGAATCTCACGAGGAGACTGAACCGAGCTCAAACATGAATTAGCACCCAAGTGTTTGATTAGTGCTACGGGAAATGCACATGGCCAATGGGCCTGAGTTTTGGCCGAGGATGATCATCTACTAAGGACACTATCTTGGAAAATTTGCAACTCAAATGGAGGAGCCTAGGTGTCACTTGCTTTGCAACGTACCACACTGGCAGAAATATGAATGTTGAAGCCACACTCACATGTATTGTTAGATGGGGCTCAAATTTTATGGAGAGCTATGATTTGGGAATATAAAAGATGTGGCAAAAATTCAGCTCATTAGGATATGCCTAGCTAGTACTTCCTTCACAACAGTTCGAGCTGAACAAAAACTTTGGAAATTTACCGAGGAAGATTTACCAGTCAAATGGAGTTGAATATTGTCATGAGGCAATGATTTGGATAGTAAAGAATGCCCAATTTTTTTGGGAATTTTGGGAATGACAGAAATATAGGTTGCTTCACAACCTAGTGCAAAAATTGACACATGGACATGACACATAGGCAAAACTGATGTGGTGGCGCCTAGTCATAGCAATAAGTACCAATGCATCCACGTTCACAACCTCATGACCATTTATATTGGTCGTAATCAGGTAGAAATAAGGTCATTGGCGCCTCTTGTCTGCTTTGTGACCATTTGGTGTAAGCAATTTTAGGGATTGAGCCCTTCCAAGCGAAATGGCCGTGAATTTACGACCAATTCAGCTGGGGTCACTAAGAGAAGGTCATAAGTTGACATATTTCTTGTAGTGACGGCTAGTGTCAAATCGGCCCGTCAATGGCCTGTCCTAAACTTGTCATCATCGCGGCCCATGGTCACTTCTGGCCCGTTAACAGTCCGCTAAGTATATGGGCCGAATTACGGCCCGGTGTATTTTTGGCCTGTTAAAGGTCCTGCTTCATTTGGGCCCATTTACAGGCCATTGAAACTTTCGGCCCATAAACGACCGTGAAGGATTTGGGTCATATTCGGCCATGTCTGACATTCGGCCTGTTAGAGGCCCACTATAGATTTGGGCCACTTTCGGCCTGTTAATGTCGGACAGAATCCAGGGGCCATATGTGGCCCAACGTCACATCGGGCCCATTAACGACCCATATAAAAATGACGATAATCTAGCCTGACCGATCTTCCGGCCTATTAAAGGCCCGTGTATTAGGTCGGCGCATTTACAGCCCGTCCGAATTTAGGCCTGTGAAAGAACCGCATCATAAATGGGCCACCATTTCGGCCTGCTAAGACTAGTGGGTTATTTGGCACAATCAGGGCCCAATCTCACTTTCGGTTTATTAAAGGCCCATGTTTTTATGGGCTCGAGATATTTACACCTGTAAACTGCCTATTTTTACCGAGGGCCCAAATTATGTTTAGGCGTGTTAAAGGCCCACTATGGGCACAGGCCTACCAGAAAATTATGAAAGCTTATGCTGATTTAGGCCCAGATATTTTTAGTGGCCTACATGCAAATTTCGGCCCATAATTGTTTTTAGCCCAATTGGAATGGGCCCGACGAATGTTGGCATGTTGGGCTCCTACGAAGCTTTCGGCCGAATACATTACTTAGATAAACCTACACTATACAAAAATAGTGTCATAATTACTGCAGCCTTTGGCAGCATCATAAATGCTGTATCACAACAAAATAAATTCCAACCATACAACATAAGGCCTGTTGGCATAAAGTTTATAGTCCTTGCAGATAAAAGCACCATCATATGTATAGATGCACAGATCATTTGACCTGAGTGCTAATGTTTCAGGCTGTAGAATCTGATGGAGCAGCACGATGTTCACCTTTTTTCCACCATTGCTCTTGATCAACGAAGCGAATGTCTGATAGTCAGGTTTCAAAACCATTCATATCTTGACGACATTTGTCAACCACTATTCCTCTTTCCAAAACGACGTCCATTAGGGATTGGACTTGTGTCTGGAGCACATATATATCACTCTGTCTAGCAGGAAGATTTTGTTCAGTAGGCAATTTGGACGAGGTTACCTTGACAACCAACCCAGAATTATGCAGGAAGGTGCTTTTTGCAGTGTTAGTGGAGAGATACTAACGCACTGCAGCAAGAGGTGTCATTGTGCCTGTGGTAGCCTCGTCACCTTCAGGTGGTTGTCGCTGTTCAATCATTTGTTCCATAGCTTCCTGAAAGTTTGAACTTGTAGATTAGTGTACCAGATAAGTTACTAATGAGACAAAAACAAACAAAGTAGGTTACATGTTTATACATAACTTATTTTGGTGAACTACTGTAATACATTAGCATGTATTGTAGTGCCAACTACATAATAAAATCACTTTCGGAACATATGTCCATGTAGCATTCCTACTGTATTGTCTATTTCCTCACATTCGTTGACATCTAAGGATAAAGAGACATGGTTTAAAGTAGGATGAACATAGTATGGCATCATTCATATCATGGGCAAACAGATATAAAACAAACTGGCTATTTTATCATTGTGTGCGCACGTGAACATAACAACTAGATTACAGATCAAGACCAAAAGAATATCCTTCATCTCTTTTAAACCATGTAAGGTGAAATGGTACGTTAAGACAACTGTGTATAAAAGTGAATAGAGTAACTGACATTGGCTGCAAACCAAGTAGTTAATTGAACACATCACAGTACCAGTCAGTTCAAAGGCAGGAGGAGTAAGGACTTACAACAGCGGCTTGAACTGGTGTGCTCATGACCTTCATCTTGCTGGTGTGGCAATCCTTGAAAATTTGCACTGCATTCGGTTCAGGTTCTTTTTGGTCCGCACAGGCTTTCCTCTGTATTTGGATCAAGTCAATATAGATACGATAATATGGCACAGAAAAAAGAAGGAAGTAGCAGCTATTTACAAGAGCCTTGCAGTGTGCAATATAGCTACGAGATCCTGTTGTCTGTTGGAATTTCACTTTAGAACGGTTGGTCTTGTTCTTCAAACAGTTAGCCTAGAAGAAGATACACTTGTAAGGCACATACATAAATACAAGTTCAATATGTGGTCTGATCAAATACATATAGCTTACCCGATACTTTGGATCAGACCAGTGTTTAACGAGGGCTGTCCAGTCTTCATCTGTAATATATTCCACTGGAGATGTTTGGGCGATTTCATTGTTAGCCTTGCCTTCAAAGTGAGATTTTCTAAGGTGGTACCAATACTGTCGCAGAGCAGACTGAAAAACATGAGTGCATGCTTGTTTAGTTGCATCATCTTTCGGATCCAACTTGAACCTCATCTGTTGAAAAAATAATGTGAGTCTTATTAGGAGGAAGCTAGAAAGTATGGGACAGAGCAAGACAATATTACTAATTGCGATGAATAACATTACTTATGGATAAATGGTCAAGGAAGGTGTTAAACTGGGTATTGTCTTTCTCATTCCTGTACCGGATCCACGTTGGGAGGATACGTGCATGACACCTAACGGCAACGGCTGCCTCTGATACTAACTTGGCTGACTCTGTAGCATCACGTGCCCTTTTTAAACCTGCCTCAAAATGGATCTCCATTCTTCCTCCTTTAGATTTTGTTAATCTTTCAAGCATTATGTCAGGACCCCGATCCTATGTCACACTGATCTAGCATGTAACACATCATATCACTTTGCGGCCTCATGCACGGTATTCCCACGGGTGCCACCTTACCTGGCCCGGGACCGTTTCCGCCTTTTGGCTCACGTATATGATAGGGTCGCTAGCATCCATATGACAGATAACCCGGGCCGACATGACTAGTCGTAAACCCAAAGTGGCACTAACTTACAGGGACAGGCATACATGACCCAGCATCTAAAGTGTCGGTCAACAGCGATGAATCCGGGCTGTAGCAGCTGGGCTAGCAGGACTCCGGTAAACCGAGCTGTAGCATGCTAACAGGACTCCAGTATATATCACGTGACATTTCTCCGAAGGGACAGACACAGGATCGAAGTAGGACACATGCCGGCCAGTCTAAGTGTTCCGGAGCAGTAGCAACTGGGCTAACAGGACTCCCGGAACCCCGGGCTGTAGCAGACTACCATGGCTCAGTGGAAGCACTAGACTACATTTCCCCATAAGAGAGGCTACCAAGGATAGACAACTAGGTTGTCGGATCCCACACATACCAAGCATTTCAAAATCATACACAGAATATGCTCGATATGTGCAAATAGAACATGGCATCACAACAAAACTCTACGACTCAAAGTATTTATTCATAAGGCTCCGAAGAGTCAAGTATTACAAACATGGGTCTCATGACCCAACATACAGAGCATACAAGCAACAAGCACATGCGGAAGATTAACTTCTCTGAGTACAGACAACTACAAATGAAGAAGGCCGAGAAGCCTGACTATATACAAGACCCTCCCAAGGGTACAAGATCGTAGCTGAGGTAACAAGCTAAACGTCGAAGTCCACGCGGAACTACTAGTGAGACTGACGTCTCTCTGCAAAAACATAAATTAAGCAAACGTGAGTACAAATGTACCCAACAAGACGTACATCAGAACTATCTACATATGCATCAGTATCAACAAAGGGGTGGTGGAGTTTGACTGCAGCAAGCCAGCTTTAACTCGGTGGCTATCCTGAACTACAACTGCAAGTAACTCTTTTGAGGTGGCGCACACGAGTCCACATATTCACCATATCAATACACCACTATGGATCCGCTCCCGTCTCCCTACGAGAACGCCATCCATAGCACTCACGCTTATCTTGCGCATTTTAGAGTATCCACTTTCACTTCTCTATGAACTGTATAGGCAACCCAGAAGTTCTTTTCCGCGAACAGGCTATTCGAATAGACGATGTTAACCCTCCAGGGGTGTACTTCTTCACACACGCTCTCGCAACTTACCACCATGTACACGTCGTGTATCTCGACAACCTTCAAGCGGAAGCCTGGCGAGGAAGTCGGCCACGACCTGACTAACCACAGAAGTCTCTAGTCCAGGTTTATCGCCTATTCGGGTTCCATCCGCAGGGATATCCGGCCGGGGTGTCGCTCACTGTCGGTGTCAAAACCGGCGGATCTTGGGTAGGGGGTCCCGAACTATGCGTCTAAGGCGGATGGTAACAGGAGGCGGGGGACACGATGTTTACCCAGGTTCGGGCCCTCTCAATGGAGGTAATACCCTACTTCCTGCTTGATTGATGTTGATGATATGAGTATTACAAGAGTTGATCTACCATGAGATTGTAGAGGCTAAACCCTAGAAGCTAGCCTATGGTATGATTGTTGTTGTCCTATGGACTAAACCCTCCGGTTTATATAGACACCGGAGGGGGCTAGGGTTACACAGAGTCGGTTACAAGTGAGGAGATCTACATATCCGTATTGCCAAGCTTGCCTTCCACGCCAAGGAGAGTCCCATCCAGACACGGGACGAAGTCTTCAATCTTGTATCTTCATAGTCCAACAGTCTGGCCAAAGAATATACTACGGCTGTACGAGGACCCCCTAATCGAGGACTCCGTCAGTAGCCCCTGAACCAGGCTTCAATGACGATGAGTCCGGCGCGCAGATTGTCTTCGGCATTGCAAGGCGGGTTCCTCCTCGGAATATTCCATAGAAGATTTTGAACACAAGGATAGTGTCCGGCTCTGTAAAACAAATTCCACGTACCACTGTAGAGAGAATAATATTTCCACAAATCTAATCTGTTGACAGCTTTTCTTAATTTGACGTTCAGCCGTGGTCTGGTCATGATGAACCGTTTTTCTGAGCCTGCCACAGCACGTGTTGCGAGGCGGTTTTGTTGGCACGTCTTGTCGAAGCAAAGATCGTGTCCCTCTTTTCACGGGATTCTCATCAATACGGGTGTGGGTAACCCAATCGTGCCCGCTGGTAAGACTCCTCGATTTTAGGCAAGTTCCAGACGGTCGTGCGGAGGGCGCTTGATATTCACCCTCTTTATAAAGGGGTCAAGGCCTCCTCCCCCCGCCCTACGGACGACGCCGAGCTGTTGTCTCAAAGGGAACTGAACCAAGGGGAGACAGTTCCGGAAGCGCCCCAAGGCGACATTCCAGGCGCTAGGCGCACGAGGGGCAAGACTCCTCTGGGCCCTAACGCCGGGGGCAGCAAGTCTAGCCCCAAGCCGAATACGGCGCCGGAACCTCAAGTGGTTCCGGATTCTGTCAGGCAACCCCTCGCTAAGGGGGGCAAGCCGTTTGTGCTGATGGCCTCTGTCCATCCAGAAGCATCGGACAACTTGCTGGAAGCGCTTCGCGGCGCTTCCATTGACGAAGAGCACCGCACTATCATGAGTGCGGTAGTCAAGAAGGTTCAGTCTGCTAAGAGCGGACTGACTGAAGCCTGTGCCAGCCTCCTAACCAGCTTTGAGGCAAGTAATCAAATTGTAAGAAAATGTTATAGCATAGACAATAGCCCCTGATGCTCTGTTTGGCGTTCGCGAAGAAAGGCCGAATAGAGGATCAAATAATAATCGCAGGAGTCTAATCAGAATGTGTCTATGTGAATAAGCATGCTTCACTGCTGGCCGCCACCGCTCATACTGCGGAGGTCGCCGCACTGAAACGGGACCTTGAGCTGTCCAAGGAAGAGCTTTGCCTTACCAAGAGGCAGCTCGAAGAGAACAAAGGTAAGTGACACCCCGTCTGAATATTGATAAAGAAAAATTTGGTTTTGGAATAATAGGATCGTCATGAATTTTTCTAGGGGCCACGACCGACTGGCGGCCCTGCAGAAGGCGCTATCCGAGGCCGAAGACAAAGCGGCCAAGGAGCGCATCGAGCGAGAGAAGCAAGAGGCCCGAGTAGGCGAGGTGCAGCAAGAGCTCCAGGCTCTCGTCAAGAAACACGAGTCCTTGGAGCTTGACTCTAAGACGCAAGGGTCCCAGCTTACGAAGGCCCTCGAAAGCGCACAACATGCCAAGGCCGAAGCCCAAAAGGCCCTCCAGGAAATTAAGGCGGTTAAGAAGATAGCGGTAGGTAAGGCATTCATTATGCAAAGCAAGCATGTGAAGGAAACTTTCTTTTTACTTACCCGAGTTCAGAGCTCTCCAGGAGCGTTCACAGATCTACCCCGCAGTGTGTCGGATGCCGCGGAGTTCTACCGGGCTGAGGAGGGGAGCTTGACGGAGAAGTTGTTCTGGTCTCAGTATACTGGGACCGAACACCCTATGCCCTTGAGGGACCAGTTGAAGCAACTGTCGAGCTTCACAAGGCGGCCGAACAGGCCATGAAGGGTCTTATAGTCCGGATGTGGCCTGGCGAGCCCCTGCCTGGTAGCTACTTCGGTCTGGTGAGGCGGCTTGTGAATGCCTACCCATGGTTTGAAGTCATAAAGCGGTCCGTCTGCATTGAGGGTGCGCGCAGGGCTTTCACACGGGCGAGGGTGCACTGGGCGAAGCTGGACGCCGAAAAGCTGGTGAAGGAGGGGCCGCCGGAGGGCAAGGAGCATCGCGACCTCGAAAAGTATTATGAAAGTGTCCTGAAGGGTGCTCGCCTTGTGGCGGAGGAATGTGCTAAGGATGTAATATTTGAATAAATGTACTCATGTGATCCTGTAATATGAAACGAGTTCATTTGCGCTATGCAACGCTTGTTAATTTAAAATATTACCTTCTGTGCGGCCATTTATAAAATCTGAGAGTTGGCTAGTCGTCGGCTTTCTGCCCCCATGTAACTAGTACTGAGGTGTTCGGGATAAACCTGAGCATTCTTTATCCCAATTTTGGGTCCTTCGAAGGAGGTGTTCAGCACAACGAACCAGGCAATCGGACTATAAAGCTTTATCACTCTCACATAGTCATTGAAGTCTACAATTTTAAATTTTGGCGAAGCCCCTAGTATTCAGAAGGCCGAATTTGGGGCGCTATATACGCCTAAGTCGTGCAAGGCCGACTCCTCGCCCGAAGCGGAAAAACTCTTTAAGGAATTGAGACCTCTCGAACAGCGACCGGCTCTCGCCTTATCATGGCAGTCAGTTTTCGGCTTTCTCTACTGAGGTGCTCGTCCGGAAGAACCGCGACACAATCGCAGTAGTTCTCCCAGTGCTACCTCAGCCGATATTGCGGAACGTAAGGTACCAAAACATGGGAGCCGGGCAAACCCAACTATTGACCCAAGACATGATTCGGAGCTGATGCATATAATGCTATAAGTTCGGGGTGCCGCACTGTCAAAAGTGTTCGGACTTCTCACGCCATATTATGGGGTATACTGAAGCCCCTCGCGCACTGGTCCTACCGGAATGTACGGGTGCAATTTGTCGTAAATAAGCAGACAAGGAAAAAAAGAAAGGGGAATGCAATAATAGACTAACGCTATGCATTGTTATTAAATAATACGTCAAAGCGTACGGATACAAGTAGTGCAATAAGAAAAAAATAGGACTATTTGACATGTCCTATCCAAGGGCAAGCTGCGTATGGGTATGTAAAACAGGTATTTTTATCGTTATCAGAGACCACCTGGGGATTCCCTTGTACGTCAGAGCGTCTTGCTTCCTTGGTATTTCCTTACCGCGATGGGTCCAACAATTAGATTGTCGGAAAGGGCTTCCAGAGAGTAAGGTCCTGAAAGAGAGAAAATGATAAAGGTATATGGCCCCTAGGGCGGTTGAGCCGCATTGTGGGACGTGCCGTAGCGGTGCCTCCCCCTATGCCCATGGTATCTTGAGTGCATAGTTATGTACGCGCTGCGCAAATTTCGCCAATTGACTGGGACTAGGACGGAGGCCGAATTGCTAGGCGAGCTCAAAACGTGCCTGGCGATCCTCCTGCGGGGTACTCCGGACTCGCTTGAAGGTGTCCGGGGTCTTTTTCGCCGAATTGGCGGTTTGCCTAATATGGTTGCTTTGTGCTTCTGTTGCGAGGGTCGCAGTGTGCTCCTCCGTGCAGAGCGAGCGCTCTGTATTTCCATTAACTATTATAACCCCGCGTGGTCCTGGCATTTTGAGTTTGAGGTATGCATAATGCGGTACCGCATTGAATCTGGCAAATGCGGTTCGTCCGAGCAGTGCGTGATAGCCGCTGCGAAAGGGGACGATGTCGAAGATTAACTCCTCGCTTTGAAAGTTGTCCGAAGATCCGAAGACCACTTCCAGCGTGATTGAGCCCTTGCAACATGCCTCTACACCTGGGATTACACCTTTAAAGGTGGTTTTGGTGGGTTTGATCCTCGAGGGGTCTATGCCCATTTTGCGCACTATATCCTGATAGAGCGGGTTCAGGCTGCTGCCACCGTCCATAAGGACGCAAGTGAGGTGAAATCCGTCAATGATGGGGTCAAGGACCAATGCGGCAGATCCGCCATGACGGATACTAGTGGGGTGGTCCCTGCGATCGAAGGTGATCGGACAAGAGGACCATGGGTTGAACTTTGGGGCAACTAGCTCCATCGCATAGACGTCCCTTAGTGCACGCTTCCGTTCCCTCTTGGGAATATGGGTTGCGTATATCATGTTCACCGTTTTCACTTGTGGAGGGAACCTCTTCTGTCCTCCTGTGTTTGGCGGCCGAGGCTCATCCTCGTCGTCGCTATGCAGCCCCTTTTCCTTGTTTTCGGCATTCAACTTGCCGGCCTGCTTGAATACCCCGCATTCTCTGTTGGTGTGATTGGCCGGCTTATCGGGGGTGCCGTGAATTTGACACGAGCGATCGAGTATGTGGTCCAAACTGGACGGGCCCGGATTGCTTCTTTTGAACGGCTTCTTCCGCTGACCGGATTTAGAGCCATTGAATCCGGCATTAACTGCCGTGTCTTCGGCGTTGTCACCGTTGTTGCAGCGCTTGTGTCTGTTGCGACGTGGTCTGCCGTTAGTATCTTTGGCGTCTGAATTGCCAGGATTTCTTGATGTGCTGTTGCTGTGAGCCAGCCAGCTGTCCTCGCCCGCGCAAAAGCGGGTCATGAGTGTCGTGAGGGCTGCCATGGACTTCGGCTTCTCTTGGCTGAGGTGTCGGGCGAGCCACTCGTCCCGGGTGTTATGTTTAAATGCCGGTAAGGCCTCGGCATCTGGACAGTCGACAATTTGGTTCTTTTTAGTTAGGAACCGAGTCCAGAATTTCCTGGCCGATTCCCCTGGCTGTTGGGTTATGTGGCTCAAGTCATCATCATCTGGTGGTCGCACATAAGTGCCTTGGAAGTTGTCAAGGAATGCATCTTCCAAATTCTCCCAACTGCCAATGGAGTTTGCTGGCAGGCTATTCAGCCAATGCCGAGCTGGTCCTTTGAGTTTTAGTGGGAGGTACTTGATGGCATGTAGATCGTCACCGCGGGCCATGTGGATGTGGAGGAGGAAATCCTCGATCCATACCGCAGGGTCTGTTGTGCCATCGTATGACTCAATGTTCACGGGTTTGAATCCTTCTAGGAACTCATGATCCATTACTTCATCGGTGAAGCATAGGGGGTGTGCGGCGCCTCTGTGCCGGGCTATGTCACGACGCAGTTCATACGAGTCTTGTCGGCTCTATTCGGCCCGGCCGGATTCGCTTTTAGTGTATCCGGCGTGACGATCATCGTCACGCGTTGGGGCGCGACCCCGTGATCCGTAGATCGATCTTGTATGTCCTGCTTTGTTTTCCAATACGTCTTGCAGGTCCCGTGTGTTGCCCCGGGCCTTGGTATTTTTGTTTGAATGGCGGCGGGGTGCGGGCTGGACTTCGGGCTGATATGCCCCTCTGTCTCGGCCACGAGGTGGCCGCTCAGCCGCATCATATGCTGGTGATGTAGGTTTTAATGCTTCCTCCTCGAGTTGGGGTAGCAACCTGCGCTTTGGGTAACTCTTGGTTGGGCGCTCGAGTTTGTATTCCTCGGCCGCCAGGACTTCAGTCCATCTATCCGCTAGCAGATCTTGATCAACTCGAAGCTATTGTTGCTTTTTCTTCAGGCTGTTTGTTGTGGCTATAAGCCGGCGCTTGAAGCGCTCCTGCTCGATGGGATCCTCAGGCACGATAAATTCTTCGTCATCGAGGCTCGCCTCGTCTTCGGAGAGAGGCACGTAGTTGTCATCCTCTGATTCTCCGTCTGCCTGTTCCGGAGGGCTAGCTTGTTCATCCTCCCGCTCGAGGTCTGGCTGGAGGGGATTGTCGTCGTCTTTGGCACTATCCGGAGCGTTATTGTCTCTTGTGCCGGTATCGCTGCTTTTTCTATGGCGGGACTTAGAGCGGCGCCGCTGACGTCGGTGCTTGGATTGCTTCTTGGAGGGATTATCCTCTGTTGTCTTATCGCCATCGCCTTCTTTGGGGGTGTCCACCATGTATATATCATATGATGAGGTGGCAGTCCAGCGCCCTGTGGGCGGTGTTCCTGTTCGTCTCCTGCATCGCCGTCCATACCGTCGATGTCTTCGCAGCCGAAATCGAGCATGTCAGTTAAATCGTCGACAGTGGCTACTAAGTGGGTGGTGGGTGGGCAGCGAATTTCTTCATCGTCCGCATCCCATTCTAGCCGGACATAGTTCGGCCAATGGTCTCCTGACAAGGAGAGAGACCTCAATGAGTTTAGCATGTCGCCCAGTGGTGAGTGCTGAAAGATATCCGCGGAGGAAAACTCCATGATCGGTGCCCAATCATATTCGATAGGCACGGACGTAGGCGGTTCGGAGCCCGTGGCCGGCGACGAATCCAAGTGTCCGGCAACACGGGTCTCATAGGAAGTGAAGTCAGCGTTCGGCTCTATCGCCGCTGCGTGCGCAGCCTCCATGGCGGGGTCTATCCACCCATCTTCGGACGGCACGATCTGCTCCGGATTGAGGGCCGGAGTAGTTGTAGGTGTGATCTCCCGAACACTGTCCGACGGCAGAGCTAAGTCATGCTTGTCGTGGCTGTGTGGCGCACCTGACATGGGCTCGAATCCGTCGAAGATCAAGTCTCCGCGGATGTCGACAGTATAGTTCAAGTTTCCAAACCTGACCTGATGGCCAGGGGCGTAGCTCTTGATCTGCTCCAGATGGCCAAGCGAGTTGGCCCGCAGTACGAAGCCGCCGAACACGAAGATCTGTCTGGGGAGGAAAACCTCACCCTGGATCGCATCGTTGCCGATGATCGAAGGGGCCATCAAACCTTGTGGTGACGGCACAGTGGAACTCTCAATGAAAGCACCAATGTCGGTGTCAAAACCGGCGGATCTAGGTAGGGGGTCCCGAACTGTGCGTCTAAGGCGGATGGTAAAAGGAGGCGGGGGACACGTTGTTTACCCAGGTTCGGGCCCTCTCAATGGAGGTAATACCCTACTTCCTGCTTGATTGATCTTGATGATATGAGTATTACAAGAGTTGATCTACCACAAGAGTTGATCTATGGTTTGATTGTTGTTGTCCTACGGACTAAACTCTCTGGTTTATATAGATACCGGAGGGGCTAGGGTTACACAGAGTCGGTTACAAGGGAGGACATCTACATATTCGTATTGCCAAGCTTGCCTTCCACGCCAAGGAGAGTCCCATCCGGACACGGGACGAAGTCTTCAACCTTGTATCTTCATAATCCAACAGTCCGGCCAAAGAATATAGTCCGGCTGTCCGAGGACCCCCTACTCCAGGACTCCCTCACTCACGGCCCCAAACGATGTGAGCAGGGTTCCCAAGCCCACCGTCTGGGTGCCACTTGGTACACCGTGCCACTGTGCCTAGTCTGTCCCAAGCCCACCTGTACCGGGTGCCACTTGGTAGACTACTAACACTACCTACAAACACCAGAAACTAGTTGCAACTCCTGGACAGAGATCAGGTTGATTAATAAGTCGAGAGAGCTTGGAGCGCCCGGAGCCCAATGTGTGGTAGTAACTGTTCATGGATCACAAACACATAACTCAGTTCCTAAGGACGGCTGCAATGAGACAACCCACCATGTACTCCTACATGGCCTCTCACCGATACCTTGACAAAATCGTGTTCACACCCTTAGCTCTCAACAGTAGGACATGTTCACACACCTCCAATTCATCCCCGATGAATCGGACCTAGCTCAACTCTAAGCAGTAGCAAGGATGACAAACAAGCATGAATGAGTAGGCACATCAGGGCTCAAACAATTACTACTCATGCTAGTGGGTTTCATCTATTTACTGTGGCAATGACAGGTCATGCAGAGGAAAAGGGGTTCAACTACCGCAACATGTAGCAGATGAATCGTTGTTGTCCTAATGCAGTAAAAGAGAGCAGGAGTGAGAGAGTGGGATTGTATCGTAATGAACAAGTGGGTTTTGCTTGCCTGGCACTTCTGAAGATAGTATAGCTCTTCATCGGTGTCATCGAACTCATCGTCGGAACATACGTCTACTGAGGGGGGAACAACCACCGGCAACAGATAAAGAACACAATCAATGCAATGCAACAATGATGCATGATCATGACATGTCAATATGCTAGTGTTTGAGCTAATGCAACTAGCAATCAGATTAAATGTAGTTGGTTTGAACCAAAGGTTCAAATTCAAACTCCACATGTGATTATTTAAATGCCAGACATTTCATGTGCCCTATTCAGCAACTATAAGTTGTTCCAACATGCAAGAAAATGGTACAGATGGATAGATTTCATTTTTCTGATAAGTTTTCATATATAAATTATTTCATTTGGAGATACATTTGAATTTCTATGAATTTTAGAAGTTTTAATTATTTTCTGGCATTTCGTGGATTATTTTTAATCCAACAAATGATTAACTTCATTAGCATGACCTCAGTGTGACATCAGCAAGTCAACAGGGGCCGGTCCAGGTCAAACCTGACACCGGGGCCCACATGTCAGTGAGATAGATAGTTAACAGGGGGTTATTTAACTTAACCTGTGTTTTTAACAGCAGCGGTCCCACATGTCATACACTAGGGGTTAATTAACCGAGTGATTAGCACCTAACGTAATGCTCCACGTCACCTCAAATCGGCGTTTAGCCGCCGACGTAAACAGGGCACGGCGAGGTCGCTCGTCTGGCCAACTCCGGCGACGGGAGGTCTCGCGGCCGGGTACGTTGGAACACCCGCAGCAGGGTGCGTACGATGGTGGTGGTGGCTGGAGCTGATGCGGGCTGTAGTGGCGCCGGCGATGAGCTTTGCGGCGGTGATGCTCGAGCTTGGCCGGGGCGCGGGGCTGCAGCTTGCTAGCGAGCACGTTGAGCAGCGCAGGAGCACCCGGGGATCTCCTCGAGCACTACCGCATGCTCGGACATGAGCAGATCAAGCTCAGGCCATGGCGGTGACGAGACACAATGGTGGAAGCTCTCGGCGATGGCGGGAATCGAGCTAGCGGACCAAATCGACCACGGGGTATGAGGGGAAAGGGAGAAGGGCTCACAGGGAGTCGTATGGAGGTCTCGTCAGGCTCGGGGATGAACTACGGACGACAAATCGGGCGGTGGCATCCGGCGGAGCAGAGCTCGGAAACGGCGATGGTGGCATCGATGCGGGGCCTTCGGGCTCGCGTCCTTTGGTGTAGAGGTTAGTCGGGGCTTGGCGAAGCTTTCGGACTACTGGTGGAGGCGAGACGACGACGGTGGCCAGCACTGTGATTTGGAGGGCGGCGACAGGCGCGTTCGGTCCGGGCGAGAGGGAGGGAGCAGAGGAGAGGAGGGCCATGGGGGAGAGTGAGAGGGGCCGGGGGGTGTGCGTGGCGACGTTACAGAAGGCCAGGGGAAGCAGGCAACTAGGAGGTGGCACGGGGCGTACCCGCGGGCGGCGGGCACACGCCCTCGTGCCCTCTGGCACGAGGTTGAGGACGACTGGCAGAGCCAGGTAGGCTGGGCCGGCTAGAGGAGTTGGGCCGGGTAAGTGGGCTGCCAGGTAAACTCCCTCTCTCTTCTTCTGTTTTACATTTTCTGTAATTTGTTTTGATTTAGTTTTAGACACTAAATCATTTTTGTTGCTTCTGATAATTCTTGTAGGGGCTAGTTGGATTATTCCAAAGTCCCTCACCCAAAATCAGAAGTATTGGAGCTACTAAATATTTTATATGAATTAATATCCCCAATTCAAATACAATATGAATTGATTCAAAAATCCAAATGTCATAGAAAAATGTGCATCATCTCTGGCTACTGTTTCCAGCATTTTCCAAAAATGATGAACATTTTTAGGGCCATTTGGGTTCATTGAAAAAATATTTTCAGTTGAACCTATTTGAATTGGTTTAGTGCTAGGGCTTGGTCATCCCCAATTCTAATTTCCTTTGAAATTTAAACATGATGCATGGACGCAGATGCAACTAATTACAAACAATTCTGGGGTTGTGACAAGTCACCCCCACTAAACAAGAATCTCGTCCCGAGATTCAAGTCGTGAGGTAAGAAGACAGAGGGACAAAATCAAACATGATTTCAGGATCCAACTGTCCTTCTCGAAGATGTTGATTCATCGCATCGTCTTGATCTCGACATCTTGCTTTGAGAACTTCATTCAACATGACAACGAGAAGAAAGGGAGAATTTTAGAAGAACCGATCTTCTTGAGGTTCGAGCAACTTAGGATCATATTAATTATCACAAGATCAACTCACGGAATGAGACGTAGAAACATCACTGGAGCTGATAGGCAAAACATGTATCAGGAGGGACGGCAGAAACAATTTGACGAGGGTTTCAAAGTAGCGAGGAAACAATTACCATGATCCCATATCGAGGCACCTTGGGAGAGGTGACTCGTAGAGTTATTCCCTTAAGTGGCAAAAAGAATTACTTTTGATACAGAGATCATTGAAACTCTCTATATCAGCCTAAGGAAATTCACAACAATCATTTGAAGGAGTTCGAAGGAATGGCATACTCAGATCGGAAAGGAAACTATGGTTATAGACAACTCGACAAACGGGAGGCACATTCCAGTGGATACTGAGGATATAACCTAGTGACTGAGTGTGCTCTCAAGAACTTGAGCCTGTCAATACTCATCAAGGTCTTACCAACATCCGTGCCGAGGATCCTGGCAACACATCTTACTACCATGATGAATAGTGATGGTCAATGCAGATGCAAAGGAAGACAATACTTTCTCAGATTTCACCTTAGCGATGCCAAGCAAACGAAATCTAGATGTTCGACCGAGAGACATTTAGCACTCCGCTTCTAATGTTCTCCTTGATGTGCTAGCGTAACCAATTTATAGATATGGTTTGGTATCTAGAACATCAAGTAAAAGGTCGGACTTCGGGAGCACAAGAATCCATAAGGAATAACTATTGGAGTAAATCCTACGAAATCCTTATGGGGAGGTGGCCAACTTCCTCAATCAAGATACTACAATGACAGGTCTTCCGGCTGGGTGTGTTGGCCACGACATCCACCTTACCGGTTTAGAAAGACCAACATTATAATTCCTGGGAAAAGGTCCAACTATCGTATCTTCCTGAGATTCAGATCTAGTTGGTAACATGATATTCCAAACTCATCGAGTCTAGAAGAAAATGAAAGTTTGCAACACAAATCGACGAGATGGCGTTGCGAGATTCTCGGGAAATGGACTATGGTAGTAAGCTCCAAAACATGAGCTGGTTCTGCTAAACACACGTGAACATGCTGTCCCAGACAAGCATGACCACACAGTAGTCTTACAACAAAACACTACCGAGTTCTGGTAGGGAACCATCATCGAGGATATCAAAGTCCTTTTGCACTTACCGATGAACTTCTTATCCTTGAACAAGTCAATCAGTGGCTTGGTGTGCTAGGGAATACATATGGAATGAAGGTAGCGAGCCTATCAAACCATGGAATACTTCGCACCTGCATGACTAACTTGGGATGACTCCAAAGGAAGAAAAACAAGCTTTCTCGAATTCACGGCGGCAACTTGCATCAGGTGCACATGATCCTAGAGGAAGTCACTTCTTTCATCCAACATATGATTCATGCACGGGACATGAAGGTAATGCTTATAAAAGTTTCCAACACTAGCTTGATGTTCAACATGAATCATGGAGGAGACAAAATGCTGCTGATGGGCTCAATAGCAACTCATCGAAATTTCCATATCACTGGACTTCCACCATTATGTGAACAATGTGATAGTATTGGTCAGACGATAAGATGTAATGGTGTATGCTCGAGGAATCAACCACGAGTAAGACAACATTACGAATATCGTTGGTTCTAACTTGATTTGACGATAGCCCATACTCAAATCAAAGTTTTGATAAGACAATAGGTCCAACAACTGATCACAGGGACCAATCGATGAAGATATCATCTTTCTTCAATTAACAAACAGACACAAGGATATCCCTTTGGAACGAACTAAGTTAGGCAAGCTTTTATCTTCCAACTCTCCAAGTTGTTGCTTAGCTCAGGGGTATCCAACACAGATTCTTTAAGAAAGGGGTGGCTACAAGAAACCAACTTGATCACGAACTCAAAATAGCAGTCAGGTGACAACCTGGTAACACTTCCGAGAAGATATTCAGAAAATCACGAACCACCGATATGTTACTAAGCTCGAGAACAATCTTGCTTTTCAGGGCAAGACGATGTGACCAAACAAGAAAGGGATTGATACAATCCTAACTCTTGATCGAAGGGTGCACCAGGAAAATGGACTAGGTAGCACGATCAGTCTTAGAATGATAATTCAATAACCAGCACGCTAAGAATGAGAGTATTGTCCATTAACTACCAAGCAACAAAGTTGCTAGGAGTATTGATTCCGCACATCACAGTACACTTGTCGGCATTCCGGTTACAATAACACGGGAACCGAGGAACGAACAATGATGGCAAGAAGTATTACTGCGTCAAGAATTCATAAGAGGTGCTGCAATTCTCATGACACTCTTGACATAAAGATGGTAACACTCCAAGGTAGAGCAGAGCAAAAGCTGGATTGATATTTTGATCCGTGGAATACAATTGCTTTGACCCAATCCTAGATATGGATGAGGTTCTGGAGTTTGTTTCTCATATTCATTCTGAAATAGAACGGCTTGACGGACCATAAGAATAGTACGCATCGAAGAACACGAATGCACGACATAAACTTGACTATCAACTGATAGACAAGGATCAGAATACAACTACAGAGGGACAACTCAAAGGAACATATATCTTTCTGAGTTGTGGACGCATAGGTTAGTATGTCGAACAAGTTCAACATATTTCTTTCAGATAACCCATGCTGAGAAGGAAGGACTGACAGATTCACAATGCAGAATGGAGAACTCATCAAGAGCACTCTGGTTGTGATCTTTGGTTCAAAGATCTTCCGCCATAAGCAGTTTATGGTATTTGGAAGAAGGAAATACCACGGACCTCGAGGGCTATCGCAAAGGTTACTAATATCCTAAAGGAACTAGCAAACACTATCAACAGGAGGTGAGTGGAGTGAATCTCGGGTTCAAAACCCAGGAATAGAATACCTACTAACTAAATGGCATCACGGGATGCTTTCGAGAATGGCGGCCAGAATCATCACACTGGGAACACAAAACATAGCTAGATTACTAGGTGGTTCTCTAAGACATCTAGGCTCATAATAATAGCTCCAACATATATGTCGAGGCAATGAAGTACCTCAACAGACCGTTTAGTGTGCCTAATCTGGCCCAAAGGAACATCGGGAATGGAAAGAAGGGATTTGCAAATGCATCAGATTATTTAGAGATCTGGGACAACTCGGACAGCATAACGGCTGTAAATGCTCAAAAGGGTTTGAGACATCCTGCAATATGGTGGCATAACCACTCAACATTACAATATCAAGGTTCCGAGACCAACTGTTATCACACGGAGGTAGTAGAAACTGAACTGAAACTTGAATCCAACAATCCTATAAGTCTACGGATTAGTAACACGTGATCCTGCTAGAAAGATGAGAAGCCTAGTTCTTAATCCCCGTAGAAAAGAAGGGGTTGACTCAGATCAGAAGGGCATAAGGTAAAGGAGTAAAAAGAGCCTGACGTTCCCCTTCCACAATCAATTCCCTTACATAACTAAAGCATTTCTAGACTCGACTTCGACCAGTTTGGCTTGGTAATCCTACAGGCAGTCAGGCTCTAATACCAAAGCTGTCAGGACCCCGATCCTATGTCACACCGATCTAGCATGTAACACATCATATCACTTTGCGGCCTTACGCACGGTATTCCCACGGGTGCCACCTTACTTGGCCCGGGACCGTTTGCGCCTTTTGGCTCACGTATATGATAGGGTTGCTAGCATCCATATGACAGAGAACCCGGGCCGACATGACTAGTCGTAAACCCAAAGTGGCACTAACTTACAGGGAGATGCATACATGACCCAACATCGAAAGTGTCAGTCAACAGCGAGTGAATCCGGGCTGTAGCAGCTGGGCTAGTAGGACTCCGGTAAACCAGGAAGTAGCAGGCTAACAGGACTCCGGTATACACCACGTGACATTTCCCCGAAGGGACAGACACAGGATCGAAGTAGGACACATGCCGGCCAGTCTAAGTGTTCCGGAGCAGTAGCAACTGGGCTAACAGGACTCCGGGAACCCCGGGCTATAGCAGACTACCATGGCTCAGTGGAAGCACTAGACTACATTTCGCCATAAGAGAAGCTACCAAGGATAGACAACTAGGTTGTCGGATCCCACACATACAAAGCATTTAAAAATCATACACACAATATGCTCGATATGTGCAAATACAACATGGCATCACAACAAAAATCTATGACTCAAAGTATTTATTCATAAGGCTCCGAAGAGTCAAGTATTACAAACATGGGTCTCATGACCCAACATACAAAGCATACAAGCAACGAGCACATGCGGAAGCTTAACTTGTCTGAGTACAGACAACTACAAATGAAGAAGGCTGAGAAGCCTGACTATATACAAGACCCTCCCAAGGGTACAAGATCGTAGCTGAGGTAACAAGCTAAATGTCGAAGTCCACGCAGAACTACTAGTGAGACTGACGTCTCTCTGCAAAAATATAAATTAAGCAAACATGAGTACAAATGTACCCAGCAAGACTTACATCAGAACTATCTACATATGCATCAGTATCGACAAATGGGTGGTGGAGTTTGACTGCAGCAAGCCAGCTTTGGCTCGGTGGCTATCCTGAACTACGACTGCAAGTAACTCTTTTGAGGTGGCGCACACGAGTCCACATATTCACCATATCAATACACCACTATGGATCCACTCCCGTCTCCCTACGAGAATGCCATCCATAGGACTCACGCTTATCTTGTGCATTTTAGAGTATCCACCTTCACTTGTCTATGAATTGTATAGGCAACCCAGAAGTCCTTTTCCGCGGACACGGCTATTCAAATAGATGATGTTAACCCTGGAGGGGTGTACTTCACTCTCGCCACTTACCACCATGTACACGTCGTGTATCTCGGCAACCTTCAAGCGGAAGCCTGGCGAGGGAGTCAGCCACGACCTGACTAACCACACAAGTCTCTAGTCCGGGTTTATCGCCTATTCGGGTTCCATCCGCAAGGAGATCCGGCCGGGGTGTCGCTCACGGCCCCAAACGATGTGAGCAGGGTTCCCAAGCCCACCATCCGGGTGCCACTTGGTACACCGTGCCACTGTGCCTAGTCTGTCCCAAGCCCACCTATACCGGGTGCCACTTGGTAGACTACTAACACTACTACAAACACCAGAAACTAGTTGCAACTCCTGTACAGAGATCAAGTTGATTAATAAGTCGAGAGAGCTTGGAGTGCCCGGAGCCTAATGTGTGGTAGTAACTGTTCATGGATCACAAACACAGAACTCAGTTCCTGAGGATGGCTGCAATGAGACAACCCACCATGTACTCCTACATGGCCTCTCACCGATACCTTTACCAAATCGTGTTCACACCCTTAGCTCTCAACAGTAGGACATGTTCACACACCTCCAATTCATCCCCGATGAATCGGACCTGGCTCAACTCTAAGTAGTAGCAAGCATGACAAACAAGCATGAATGACTAGGCACATCAGGGCTCAAACAACTCCTACTCATGCTAGTGGGTTTCATCTATTTACTGTGGCAATGGCAGGTCATGCAGAGGAAAAGGGGTTCAACTACCGCAACATGTAGCAGATGAATCGTTGTTGTACTAATTCAGTAAAAGAGAGCAGGAGCGAGAGAGTGGGATTGTATCGGAATGAACAAGGGGGTTTTGCTTGCCTGGCACTTCTGAAGATAGTATAGCTCTTCATCGGTGTCATCGAACTCATCGTCGGAACATACGTCTACTGAGGGGGGAACAACCACCGGCAACAGAGAAAGAACACAATCAATGCAATGAAACAATGACGCATGATCATGACATGTCAATATGCTAGTGTTTGAGCTAATGCAACTAGCAATCAGATTAAATGTAGTTGGTTTGAACCAAAGGTTCAAATTCAAACTCCATATGTGATTATTTAAATGCCAAACGTTTGATGTGCCCTATTCAGAAACTATAAGTTGTTCCAACATGCATGAAAATGGTACGGATGGATAGATTGCATTTTTCGAATAATTTTTCATAAATAAATTATTTCATTTGGAGTTACGGTTGAATTTCTATGAATTTTAGAAGTTTTAACTATTTTCTGGCATTTCCTAGATTATTTTTAATCCAGCAAATGATTAACTGCGTCAGCATGACCTTAGTGTGACATCAGCAAGTCAACAGGGGCCGGTCCAGGTCAAACCTGACACTGGGGCCCACATGTCAGTGAGATAGAGAGTTAACAGGGGGTTATTTAACTTAACCCATGTTTTTAACAGCAGCGGTCCCACATGTCATACACTAGGGGTTAATTAACCGAGTGATTAGCACCTAACCTAATGCTCCACATCAGCTCTAATCGGTGTTTAGCCACCGGCGTAAACAGGGCACGGCGAGGTCGCTCATCCGGCCAACTCCGGCGACGGGAGGTCGCGCGTCCGGGTACGTTGGAACACCCGTAGCAGGGCGCGTATGATGGTGGTGGTGGCTGGAGCTGATGCGGGCTGTAGCGGCACCGACGATGAGCTTTGCGGCGGCGATGCTCGGGCTTGGCCGGGGCGCGGGGCTGCAGCTTGCTATCGAGCAGGTTGAGCGGCGCAGGAGCGCTAGGGGAGCTCCTGGAGCACTACCGCGTGCTCGGACATGAGCATATCGAGCTCAGGCCACGGCGGCGACAAGACACGACGGCGGAAGCTCTCGGCGATGGCGGGAATCGAGCTAGCGGACCAATTCCACCACGGGGTATGAGGGGAAAGGGAGAGGGGCTCATAGGGAGTCGTATGGAGGTCTCGTCAGGCTCGGGGACGAACTACGGACGACTAATCGGGCGGTGGCATCCGGCGGAGAAGAGCTCGGAAACGGCGATGGTGGCGTCGATGCGGGGCCTTCGGGCTCACGTCCTTCGGTGGAGAGGTTAATCCGGGCTTGGCGAAGCTTTTGGACAGCTGGTGGAGGTGAGACGACGACGGCGGCCAGCACTGGGATTTGGACGGCGGCGATGGGCGCGTTCGGTCCGGGCGAGATAGAGGGAGCAGAGGAGAGGAGGGCCATGGGGGAGAGTGAGAGGGGTCGGGGGGTATGCGTGGCGACGTTACGGGAGACCAGGGGAAGCAGCCAACCAGGAGGTGGCGCGGCGCGTCCGCGCGGGCGGCGGGCACACGCCCTCGTGCCCTCTGGCACGAGGTTGAGGACGACTGGCAGAGCCAGGTAGGCTGGGCCAGCTAGAGGAGTTGGGCCGGGTAAGTGGGCTGCCAGGTAAACTCTCTCTTCTTCTATTTTAAATTTTTTGTAATTTGTTTTGATTTAGTTTTAGACACTAAATCATTTTTGTTGCTTCTGATAATTCTTGTAGGGGCTAGTTGGATTATTCCAAAGTCCCTCACCAAAAATCAGAAGTATTGGAGCTACTAAATATTTTATATGAATTAATATCCCCAATTCAAATACAATATGAATTGATTCAAAAATCCAAATGTCATGGAAAAATGTCCATCATCTCTGGCTACTGTTTCCAGCATTTTCCAAAAATGATGAACATTTTTAAGGCCATTTGGGTTCATTGAAAAAATATTTTCAGTTGAACCTATTTGAATTGGTTTAGTGCTAGGGCTTGGTCATCCCCAATTCAAATTTCCTTTGAAATTTAAACATGATGCATGGACGCAGATGCAACTAATTACAAACAATTCTGGTGCTGTGACAACTCACCTCCAGTAAACAAGAATCTCGTCCCGAGATTCAAGTCGTGAGGTATGAAAACAGAGGGACACAAGCTAACATGATTTCAGGATCCAACTGTCCTTCTCGAAGATGTTGATTCATTGCATCATCTTGATCTCGACGTCTTGCTTTGAGAACTTCATTCAACATGACAACGAGAAGAAAGGGAGAACTTTAGAAGAACCGATCTTCTTGAGGTTTGAAAGGATCGAGAAGAGGTGTCTAGAAGGGGGTGAATAGACTCTAACCAAGAAAAGTTACAGATTTTAATTTCCTTTAGTTGATGTGAAGTTTGAACACAAGTTTAAACATTCACAATACATATCAAGCAAACATGCAAGCATACAAAGGGTATATGAGCAGCGGAAAGTAAAGCATGCAAGTTGCAAGAACGTAAAGAGATGGGATTGGAGTGGGAAACGCAATTTGGAGACATGGAGACTTTTTATCCGTGGTTCCGATAGGTGGTGCTATCGTACATCCATGTTGATGGAGACTTCAACCCACGAAGGGTAACGGTTGCGCGAGTCCACGGAGGGCTCCACCCACGAACGGTCCACGAAGAACCTTGTCTATCCCACCATGGCCGTCTCCCACGAAGGACTTGCCTCACTAGGGTAGATCTTCACGAAGTAGGCGATGTCCTTGCCCTTACAAACTCCTTGGTTCAACTCCACAATCTTGTCGGAGGCTCCCAAGTGACACCTAGCCAATCTAGGAGACACCACTCTCCAAGAAGTAACAAATGGTGTGTTGATGATGAACTCCTTGCTCTTTTGCTTCAAATGATAGTCTCCCCAACACTCAACTCTCTCTCATAGGATTGGATTTGGTAGAAAGAAGATTTCAGTGGAAAGCAACTTGGGAAGGCTAGAGATCAAGATTTATGTGATTGGAATGGAATATCTTGACCTCAACACAAGTGTAGGTATGTTCTGATGGCTCTCTCCACGAATGAAGAGTGTGTGGAGGGGTATATATAGCCTCCACACAAAATCTAACCGTTACACACAAATCACCAAACTCGGTGGGACCGATTCAGAGAACTCGGTCGGACCGATTTGGTTCATAATGTGACTATTAGGAATTTCGGTGGGACCGACTTGATCAACTCGGTGGGACCGATGTGCTAGGGTTAGGGTAGATCCAAAACTCGGTTTGACCGATTACTCAAACTCGGTGGGACCGATTTGGGTAATAAATGAAACAAAATGTTGGCCAAGCAAACTCGGTGGGGCCGGTTGCAAATCTCGGTGGGACCGAAACTATTGCAACAGACAACAGAGAGTTTGCAAGCCCATCTCGGTGAGACCAAGATCCCATCGGTGAGACCGAACTAATTAGGGTTTCTGGCAGTGGCTATGTCAACTGAACTCGGTGGCTCCGGATGGAAAGAATCGGTGGGGCCGAGTTGGACTTTTTGGATTAGGACATATGTGGAAGTGAGAAAGTGGTTGAGGGCTTTGGAGCATATCACTAAGCACTTTGAGCAAGCAAGCCATTAAGCAACACCTCATCCCTTCTTAATAGTATTGGCTTTTCCTATAGACTCAATGTGATCTTGGATCACTTAAAATAGAAAATGTAGAGTCCTGAGCTTTGTGCTTGAGCCAATCCTTTGTCCTTAGCATCTTGAAGGGGTTCCACATCCTCTTGTCCAAGCTAGTCCATTGTTGAACTTATCGGAAACATACTAGGTAGAAGCATTAGTCCAACAAGAGATATGTTGACATTAATTACCAAAATCACCCAGGGAGCACTTGTGCTTTCAATCTCCCCCTTTTTGGTAATTGATGATAACATACATCAAAGCTTTAGATAAAGATATAGAGAGCAACAAGTAAAGCTTTGGAAATACATGTAACATGCATAGGCTCCCCCTACATGTATGCAATCATATAAATATGAAACATAGGAGCATGTGAATGCATAAGCATGACAGAGTAATCCATGTGTCACATGTATCTTGGCTATATGCATCAGAGCAAATGATGCGAATATAGGAATTGTACCTTCATGCCCATGAGTCCTTCTTGCAAACAGTATGTACATCAGCAAGAAATCCTCATACACATGACTGTGATGCATATACTTACCTTGTGGTCTTGAGTTTGCTTAGGAAGGAATGAACCTGAGTAAACAAGGTTAGACAACACAAATACACCTACTAGCTAGAGCAAACAAAAGAAACCACAGGAGAACCAAGACTGGGATGACATGTAGAGAGTGAGTACTGAGTACCCCATTGGGTATAGACATGTCCCCAAAGGTAAAGATATGCAATAAAATCAAAGATTTCCTTCCCTTAGATGTCTTGCTCCCCCTGAATCTTGCATTGGGATATTGCGAGAAGATATGGAATAGAAAATCAGAGCAAAAGAAAAACAACAGAGCTTGAGCTTAATGCAAGCAATCAAATATGATCGAATATGAACATGTCTTTCCCCTCTTAAAGACATGCAACTTCTCTCCTCTTGAACACCAAGCATCTGGGGTTTCTTACACACTCCCCCTGAGTATCCTCTCCCCCTATAGAAATGATTAAGCATAGAGCTTTGATGTGATCTCTCTCTCTCCCCCTTTGACATCAATTTCCAAGAAGGGCTCTTCTGGATTTTTGTGTTATTGCAGAAGGGTTTGGTCCTTGAGTCACAAAGCAAGTTGAATGTGATGCTGGTAGAGGACAAGAATCATTGAGTGGAGCTGGAGCAAAAGGACTGCATGAATAAGTGGCAAGTTGTCTTTCCTATAGTGAAATCGGTAGCACCGAGTTGTGTGATTCGGTGGCACCGAGAGAATTCGGTTGGGCCGAAGAAAACAGACCGGTGTGACCGAGTTCATCACAGTAAAACACTTGTCACCTCAGCTCACTAGGCACTTTAAGATCTCACAAGGATTTTCAAGGAATTAGCTAAAAGATTTGCAATGAATTTGATGCAGAAAATGCAGAACAAGAAGAAATGAAAAGATCTAGATGAAGAACAAATTCGCAAGAGACAAATGCAAAAGGAAACACAAGAGAACTTCATCTAGAATTGGGCGGTGACAAAGTCACCTATGTTAGAGTATATTGACTTAGGAGTCAAGTGAGATCACTTGATCTTTGGTCATACTCATCGTTTAAGCTCAAAATGGGGTTACCATTTTTCGTTTAAGCTTCTTGATGTATACACATCTTGTTGAGTTGCTTTATCCCATGACTTGGAGTAAAGCTTCTCTAAGATGGAATAGCATACCTTGGGTGGTGGTGTTGATCTTGATCATGTAGTCGAACTTGTGTGGGTTGCTCAAGGTTGATGTAGCTCATCAAGAGTTGGGAGCACCACTTGGAGTTTGAGTTCATCTTCCTACATGCGTTAGCTTTGCAAGGAAGAGCACTTGTGTATCCAAAATAACAATCATAAAATTTGACATAGAATGAGTCAAAGGATATATCTGAGGGGCTTTGTGCTTCCTTGACTTCAACCACCATTGTATAGAGACTTGGTGATGTAGAGAATGCTCAAGATGTGAGTGAGTTGCAATTTCATGGATTTAGATGCATCCAAGTACCTACAAGGGTTAGATAGCATGCAAGGGTGCAAAAGTATCCAAGACATATAGATGGCATCATGAAAGAAATATCAAGGATTAGTCAAAGGATCATGCCTTGCATGTATCCAAATGGAGTTCCTACTCCAAGTTTGAAGCATCAATGATGTTCAATTCACCTCTCAAATGGCAAAAGACTTTCTCATCAAGCGGTTTGGTAAATATATCCGCTAATTGCTTATCGGTGCGAACATGCTTAAGATTAATGTCCCCTTTGGCAACATGGTCTCGAATGAAATGATGACGAACTTCAATATGTTTAGTTCGAGAATGTTTCACGGGATTGTGAGCAATCTTAATAGCACTTTAATTGTCACACAGCAATGGAACATGTTTCACATATATCCCATAATCTTTAAGAGTTTGGGTCATCCAAAGTAATTGAGCACAACATGAACCAGCGGCAATGTATTCTGCTTCGGCGGTGGATAAGGATACCGAGTTTTGTTTCTTGGAGGACCAAGACACAAGAGATCTACCAAGAAATTGACAAGTACCCGAAGTGGACTTTCTATCAACCTTGTCTCCGGCATAGTCCGAATCGGAGTAGCCAACAAGATCAAAGGAAGACCTCTTAGGATACCAAATGCCAAAATTTGGTGTATGTGTTAAGTATCTCACTATCCTTTTCACAGCCTTAAGATGACATTCTTTCGGTGCAGCTTGATATCGTGCACACATGCACACACTTAGCATAATATCGGGACGAGAGGCACATAGATATAACAATGAACCAATCATAGAGCGGTAAACTTTTTGATCAACCGGTTCACCATCTTTGGTCAAATCAAGATGTCCACTAGTAGGCTGTAACATCCCAAATTTGCAATTTGGTATGTTATACATAGATCATCATTGCATATCATGTTTTATTGCATTTTGACAAATCCTCGATAAATCCTAAGCAACTCAAGGACCCTCGGAGAGAGTTGGGGATTTTCTCGAATTTTCATATTTGATTTTCATCAAAAAAATAAGAAGAGGATTTTGGTTTTAATTATTTTCTCTCCGGAAAAATATTTCATTTTAAATAAACGAGAGGAGAAATTATGACTTCTTCAAAACAATTGAAATACTGGAGGAAAAATGTTAAAATCATTATTTGGAATTTATTTGGATTTATTTGCAATTTTTATTGCATTAAAAATATTGCATGTTTTTAAAATATTTATTTTGAGTTAAAAAATGTTCACCCTATTCTAGATTTTCTAACTAGACGGGGAAAATTTATTTCGTATTTTTCTGATTTTTATTTATTTTTCTACGAATTATTTTCCGCGGAACTTTTTTTTTAAAAAAAAAAATCCGCCCGCGCGCCGACTGGGCCAAAGGCCCAGCCGACGGCCCAGCCCCGCCGCCCCGTCGTATCCGCCCCGGAGACGGGACCGCCGCCCGAGTCCCGGCCGGCTACGCCGCCCGCCGCCCTTGCCCCCTCCCCAAGGCACCGCCGCACCCCCCTCCTTAAATACCCCCCTCTCTTTTTTCCCCTCACCGCCGCCGCCGGAGTCGCACCCGCCGCCGCCGCACTCATCCCGCGCCGCCGCCGCTTTGCGCCGCCGCCGCCGCTCGCCGGAGCCGCCGCCCCTCACCTTGCCGCACCCCCGCGCCCCCCCGAGCCCCGCACCCCGCCGCCAAGCCCCGCGCCCGCCGGAGCCTCGCCGGAGCTCGTCCCCGAGGTACTGCCGCCGCCCGTTGACTTTGCCGGTTTTCGTTTTAAAAAAAACCCTTCGTTTAAAAAATAGATCGTTTTTTTTCGGTTTTATTATTTTACGAGCGTTCCCCGAACCATTCGTTTTAACGAACGCGTTCGTCGGTTTTTCTCTTTTAACGAACGTCCGTTATTTAACCGTTCGTCCGTTTTTCTTTTCGTCGGATTTTTCTGCGAGTTATCTCAGATTCGATTTCTGATCGAATCTTCGATTCTGTTTAACTTCTCGCTCGTTTATCGGAATCAGGCGATTCAAGCGCCTAGAGTTTCGTCTCGAAATTCTCTTTCCGTTTAACCTACTCAAACAAGTTTTTGCAACAGTAAAATTTGACCTAGATCCAGATTAGCAAACGAAGTTTCTTTCTTTCGCCGTTTGACTTTCGTTGCTTCTTTCGAGTTGATTCTTTTTGCAAACCGGAGTTCTTAAGCTGAACTTTCTGGTTGGATCTCTTAGTCGAGTTTTACCTGTGCATTAGATGAATACTGATTGTATGCTTGTTTGTTTGCGATAGAGTACCCGGAGTGTGCCGCTTGTTACTTCGACTCGCTAGGTTTTGCGGATCATCAGCAAGGCAAGTAACACTTTGATCATACCCCGTTCATACCCAGTTTTACTGCATTAGATCTGTTTTCGTCAAACACATTGCATGATTAGGATCTAATTAAATTGTGGGTATTGGGAAGTAGTTGAGGTAGTACCTATTACCTGTTTTTCTTATCAAACCCTTGGGAGTTACTTCTACGTTGCTTTTATTATTGCCATGCTATGCTCGTAGACGTGGATTTGGGTTTGAGTGATATTCACGACAGATGTGAGATTGTTAATAATGGTTCAACTTAAGGTGGCAACTAAAACTCACATCTGGGTGGATTGAGGCACCTGGAGAACCCAGTGTTGTCTGTATGTATAAGGTCCGCCACCCAGGCTCAAAGGGATCATAAGATTTTTCATGCTAGAAACTTCCGTGTGCAGCCACAAGCTATTATGGGCTCTAGCATAGCTGAGTAGGTTACAGGATCTCTTGAAGAGGTGGACTAGCAGATGTAGGGGAAAGTAGGTGTACCGGTCCATCCAGAGTAAAGAGTGATTGTTTCTGAAAGACTGTGTCTCGGTCATCCGTTTCTCAAACATCATGCAGTGCGAGAATCAAGCGGAGGCGATCGAGTCTTGTGGGGAAAAGTGCACAAACCTCTGCAGAGTGTACAAACTAATCATGATTAGCCGTGTCCCCGGTTATGGACAACATGAGTATCTAGTACCTGGATTATCATTTGAATCTCATCACCGTGATACTTATAATTTAATTTGGTTGGGTTAACGATGACACTTAATTGGGATTGAGTTGGAGGTACCTTCTCAATGTTTCACAACCACCATGATAGTTAAATAAAATTTATTCCTTTGAAGTAGGATAAAATTGGCTTTTCACAAAACTGTAACCATAGAGCTTTCCACCAGCCATATATGCATATAGTATAGCATTATTATTGTTCATTGCTCTCTATGTGTTACTTTGCCAGCATATTCTATGTGCTGACCCGTTTTCGGGCTGCAACGTTTCATGTTGCAGACTTTTCAGACGACGAGTAAGGTGCCTTAGGTCGTGGTCTTATACTCAGTGATGCTGCTGGAGTGATGGACTCACTTATCTTCCAAGTCTTCCGCTGTTATCGTTATTAGATGGCCTTAAGCCATGTTTATCATACTTAATCTCTTCGGAGATATTCGATGTAATAAGTGTGTGATTGCTACTCTGTTATAAATCCTCCATTTGTACTGTGCGTGTCAGCATTACTGATCCAGGGATGACACTGGTGCACAGCAGCACAGACCATTTGAGGCTGGTCGCTACATAGGCATGGGTGTAGTCATACCATTGCATTCTTGCATATTGAACTTCTTGAATAAGTCCTTGGTGTACTTTGTTTGAGAGACAAAGGTACCTTCCTTAGTTTGCTTGATTTGCAAACCGAGAAAGAATTTGAGTTCACTCATCATAGACATCTCAAACTTCTCCGACATTAGCTTTCCAAACTTCTCACTAAAATGAGGGTTAGTCGAACCAAATATAATATCATCAACATAAATTTGGCACACAAATAGCTCTCCATTGACCCATTTAGTAAAAAGGGTAGAATCAATTTTACCAATTTCAAATCCTTTTTCAATAAGGAACTTGGTCAAGCATTTATACCACGCTCTAGGAGCTTGTTTAAGACCATAAAGGGCTTTGTGAAGTTTGTAGACATGATTAGGTTTCTTAGGATTGACATAGCCGGGAGGTTGCTTAACATAAACTTCCTCCTAAATTTCACCATTTAGAAAAGCACTTTTAATGTCCATTTGGTACAAGGTGATATCATGGTGATTAGCATAAGAAAGTAAGATGCGAATGGACTCAAGTCTAGCAACGGGAGCATATGTCTCACCATAGTCCATACCTTCGACTTGAGTGTAGCCTTGGGCGACTAGGCGTGCTTTGTTGCGGACGACTTGACCATCTTCATCTTGCTTGTTGCAAAACACCCATTTGGTACCAATGATGTTGTGGTTGTTGTCGGGCTTCTCGACCAATGTCCATACTTGATTTCTCTCAAAGTTGTGTAGCTCTTCATGCATAGCGTTTATCCAATCCGGATCTTCCAATGCTTCTTCAACCTTCATAGGTTCAATGCTAGAGATGAATGAGTAATGTTCACAAAAGTTAGCTAAACGAGTTTTAGAGCGAGTGATTCTCCCGGTTTGGATATCATTGTAGATTTGCTCGACGGGATGATCTTTGGCGATTCTTGCTCGAACTCGTGGGAGCTTTGGCTTGGCTCGGGGTGGAACATCTTCTTCATCTTGTTCTTCTTCTTGGCCTTCTTCATTGTTGACGTTGTCATTCTCTTGTCATGGTGGAGAAGGAGGTTGTTGATGTTCATCTTGGTGTGCTTCCTCGTTTTCTTCGTCTTGGTGTGTCCCACTTGTGGATGCTTCCATATCAATTCTTGGTTCATCTTGTCGTGAGGTAGAAGCTTCCACTTAGACAGACGAGGTACTCTCCTTCACCTCCGTTGGACGAATCTTGCCAATAGACAAGTCTTGGATTGCTTCCGAAGGGTCTTTGTCTGCTACATCAATTGGCAATTGCTCTACTTGTGAGCCGTTAGATTCATCAAACTTCACATCTACCGTCTCTTCAACCTTTCAGGTGAAATTGTTGTAGACACGCTAAGTGTGAGAGTTTGAGCCATAACCAAGTAGGAAACCTTCATGAGATTTAGGAGCAAATTTAGAACGACGATGCTTATCAAGAATGTAGCATTTTGAGCCAAATACTCGAAAGTATTCAACTTGGGGTTTGTTACCGGTGAGGAGCTCGTATGCCGTCTTGCCGAGTAGCTTGTGAAGATACAAGCGATTTGTTGCATGACAAGCTGTCTCAACCGCTTCCGCCCAAAAGTGTTTTCGAGTCTTGTACTCATCAAGCATCATTCTTGCCATCTCAATAAGAGTCTGGTTCTTCCTCTCAACGACTCCATTTTGTTGAGGTGTGTACGTAGCCGAGAACTCATGTGAAATCCCTTCTTCGTCAAGAAAGGTATCCACATTTGCGTTCTTGAACTCTGTTCCGTTGTCGCTTCGAACCTTCTTGATCTTCACGTCAAATTGATTTTGGGCCTTCCTAGTGAAGTTTTTGAAGATCTTTTGGACCTGCGATTTGTCATCAAGAAAGAACACCCATGTAAATCTTGAAAAATCATCAACTATGACTAGTCCAAACGAGTTACCACCGAGACTCTTGTAGGCATTTGGACCAAAGAGATCCATGTGAAGTAGCTCGAGTGGTCTTCTCGTGGTCATGATGTTCTTCGCGCGATGACTTCCTCCAACTTGTTTCCCTGCCTCACAAGCACTACAAAGTCTATCCTTGTCAAATATGACATCTTTTACTCCAAGGATATGATCACCTTTAATAAGCTTATCAAGATTTCGCATAACCACATGACCTAGCCTTCTATGCCACAACCAACCCTTAGAAGATTTAGCAATTAAGCAAGTTCTAGGTCAGCCTTTTTAGTGAAATCAACAATGTAAAGATCACCTCTACATATATCGGTAAAGACCATTTTACGATTGTCTCTACGAAACACTTGGCAATCTACTTCAGTGAATAGGACATTGAAACCGAAATCAGCAAGTCTAGAAACTGAAAGTAAATTGTACCCAAGAGATTCAACGAGCATGACATTTTGTATGGAGCTATCATGTGAGATGGCCACCTTACCGAGGCCAACCACCTTACCCTTTGAGTTATCACCAAAAGTGACATATTTTCGAGGGCCGTCGTTTTCAGCAAGCTCACGGAACATATCTTTATCTCCGGTCATATGCTCAGTACATCCACTATCAAGGACCCATTCCTTTCGTCCGGCAATGTAGCCGCGAAGGTTTGCCATAAGACCAAAGTGTCTCATTGCATCATCAAGATCATAGTCACTATCCTCATCCTCATCATAGTATCCATGTTCAACATCATCTTGTGATTGATCAATTCCTAGAGAGGGTAATTCATTAGACAAAATGATCATTTCTATTATTATCTTTATGAATTCTAATAGCTTCGGAAATAATATTTCTAATGATCCCAACATCTCCTATGGCACGCATGAGATTTGTAAGCTCAAATAGACAATCACCAAAGCTAGGATCACTAGAATTCATCTTACTCAAGGCAATAGACTTATGGAGAATTTCGTCTAAATTTTTCAAGGAATAATCTGGGAATCGTTCCTCAAGAAATCTCCATATAGTATAGGCACAATCAAGAGTAGGCAAACTAGCAATCAAATTTTTGGGCAAGCCTCTTATGATAAGATTGATAGTTCTAAGATTGCGAATCATGTCAAGATCCTCTTCGGGTGTGGGATGCAAGGGATCAATATGAGGTGCACAAGGGCTAGTAATGTACTTGTTCAAATGATATTCATTGAAAATCTCAAGCATTTCATTTTTCCACTCATGAAAATATTCTCCATCAAGAGTAGGCACTCTATGTCTAAGACCCCCCAAAGTAGACACATCCATCTTCCTCCAAAGGTGTTTAAACCAAGGCAATGGAGACCAAAGCTCTGATACCAATTGAAAGGATCGAGAAGAGGTGTCTAGAGGGCGGTGAATAGACTCTAATCAAGAAAAGTTGCTGATTTTAATTTCCTTTAGTTGATGTGAAGTTTGAACACAAGTTTAAACATTCACAATACATATCAAGCAAACATGCAAGCATACAAAGGGTATATGAGCAGCGCAAAGTAAAGCATACAAGTTGCAAGAATGTAAAGAGATGGGATTGGAGTGTGCAAACGCAATTTGGAGACACGGAGATTTTTTATCTGTGGTTCCGATAGGTGGTGCTATCATACATCCACGTTGATGGAGACTTCAACCCACGAAGGGTAACGGTTGCACGAGTCCACGGAGGGCTCCACCCACGAAGGGTCCACGAAGAAGCAACCTTGTCTATCCCACCATGGCCGTCGCCCACGAAGGACTTGCCTCACTAGGGTAGATCTTCACGAAGTAGGCGATCTCCTTGCGCTTACAAATTCCTTGGTTCAACTCCACAATCTTGTCGGAGGCTCCCAAGTGACACCTAGCCAATCTAGGAGACACCACTCTCCAAGAAGTAACAAATGGTGTGTTGATGATGAACTCCTTGCTCTTGTGCTTCAAATGATAGGCACCCCAACACTCAACTCTCTCTCATAGGATTGGAGTTGGTAGAAAGAAGATTTGAGTGGAAAGCAACTTGGGAAGGTTAGAGATCAAGATTTATGTGATTGGAATGGAATATCTTGACCTCAACACAAGTGTAGGTATGTTCTGATGGCTCTCTCGACCAATCAAGAGTGGGTGGAGGGGTATATATAGCCTCCACACAAAATCTAACCATTACACACAAATCACCAAACTCGGTGGGACCGATTCAAAGAACTCGGTCGGACCGATTTGGTTCATAATGTGACCGTTAGGCATTTCGGTGGGACCGACTTGATCAACTCAGTGGGACCGATGTGCTAGGGTTAGGGTAAATCCAAAACTCGGTTTGACCGATTACTCAAACTCGGTGGGGCCGATTTGGGTAATAAATGAAACAGAATGTTGGCCAAGCAAACTCGGTGGGGCCGGTTGCAAATCTCGGTGGGACCGAAACTATTTCAACAGACAACAGAGAGTTTGCAAGCCCATCTCGGTGAGACCGAGATCCCATCGGTGAGACCGAACTGATTAGGGTTTCTGGCAGTGGCTATGTCAACTGAACTCGGTGGCTCCGGATGGAAAGAATCGGTGGGGCCTAGTTGGACTTTTTGGATTAGGACATATGTGGAAGTGAGAAAGTGGTTGAGGGCTTTGGAGCATATCACTAAGCACTTTGAGCAAGCAAGCCATTAAGCAACACCTCATCCCTTCTTAATAGTATTGGCTTTTCCTATAGACTCAATGTGATCTTGGATCACTTAAAATAGAAAATGTAGAGTCCTGAGCTTTGAGCTTGAGCCAATCCTTTGTCCTTAGCATCTTGAAGGGGTTCCACATCCTCTTGTCCAAGCCACTCCATTGTTGAACTTATCTGAAACATACTAGGTAGAAGCATTAGTCCAACAAGAGATATGTTGAAATTAATTACCGAAATCACCCAGGGAGCACTTGTGCTTTCAAGGTTCGAGCAACTTAGGATCATATTAATGATCACAAGATCAACTCACGGAATGAGACGTAGAAACATCTCTGGAGCTGATAGGAAAAACATGTATCAAGAGGGACGGCAGAAACTATTTGACGAGGGTTTCAAAGTAGCGAGGAAACAATTACCATGATCCCATAATAGGGCACCTTGGGAGAGGTGACTCGTAGAGTTATTCCCTTAAGTGGCAAAAAGAATTACTTTTGATACAGAGATCATTAAAACTCTCTATACCAGCCTAAGGAAATTCACAACGATCATTTAAAGGAGTTCGAAGAATGGCATACTCAGATCGGAAAGGAAACTATGGTTATAGACAACTCGGCAAACGGGAGGCACATTCCAGTGGATACCGAGGATATAACCAAGTGACTGAGTGTGCTCTCAAGAACTTGAGCCTTTCCATACTCATCAAGGTCTTACCAACATCCATGACGAGGATCCTGGCAACACATCTTACTACCATGATGAATAGTGATGGTTAATGCAGATGCGAAGGAAGACAACACTTTCCCAGATTTCACCTTAGCGATGCCAAGGAAACGAAATCTGGATGTTCGACCGAGAGACATTTAGCACACCGCTTCTAATGTTCTCCTTGATGTGCTAGCGTAACCCATTTATAGATATGGTTTGGTATCTAGAACATCAAGTAAAAGGTCGGACTTCGGGAGCACAAGAATCCATAAGGAATAACTAGTGGAGTAAATCCTACGAAATCCTTATGGGGAGGTGGCCAACTTCCTCAATCAAGACACTAAAATGATAGGTCTTTCGGCTGGGTGTGTTGGCCACGACATCCACCTTACCGGTTTAGAAAGACCAACATTATAATTCCTAGGAAAAGGTCCAACTATCATATCTGCCTGAGATTCAGATATAATTGGTAACAGGATATTCCAAACTCATCGAGTCTAGAAGAAAAATGAAAGTTTGCAACACAAATCGACGAGATGGCGTTGCGAGATTCTCGGGAAATGGACTATGGTAGTAAGCTCCAAAACATGAGCTGGTTCTGCTAACACACGTCAACATGCTGTCCCAGACAAGCATGACCACACAGTAGTCATACAACAAAACACTACCGAGTTCTGGTAGGGAACCATCATCGAGGATATCGAAGTCCTTGTGCACTTATCGATGAACTTCTTATCCTTGAACAAGTCAATCAGTGGCTTGGTGTGCTAGGGAATACATATGGAATGAAGGTAGCGAGCCTATCAAACCATAGAATACTTCGCACCTCCATGACTAACTTGGGATGACTCCAAAGGAAGCAAAAACAAGCTTTCTCGAAGTCACGGCGGCAACTTGCATCAGGTGCACATGATCCTAGAGGAAGTCACTTCTTTCATCCAACATATGCTTCATGCACGGGACATGAAGGTAATGCTTATAAAAGTTTCCAACACTAGCTTGATGTTCAACATGAATCATGGAGGAGACAAAATGCTGCTGATGGGCTCAACAGGAACTCATCGGAATTTCCATATCACTGGACTTCCACCATTATGTGAACAATGTGATAGTATTAGTTAGACCATAAGATGTAATGGTGTATGCTCGAGGAATCAACCACGAGTAATACAACATTACGAATATCGTTGATTCTAACTTGATTTGACGATAGCCCATACTCAAATCAAAGTTTGGATAAGACAATAGGTCCAACAACTGATCACAGGGACCAATCGATGAAGATATCATCTTTCTTCAATTAACACACAAACACAAGGATATCCCTTTGGAACCAACTAAGTTAGGCAAGCTTTTATCTTCCAACTCTCCAAGTTGTTGCTTAGCTCAGGGGTATCCAACACAGATTCTTGGAGCAAGGGGTGGCTACAAGAAACCAACTTGATCGCGAACTCAACATAGCGGTCAGGTGACAACCTGGTAACACTTCCGAGAAGATATTCCAAAAATCATGAACCACCGATATGTTACTAAGCTCGAGAATAATCTTGCTTTTCAGGGCAAGACGATGTGACCAAACAAGAAAGGGATTGATACAATCCTAACTCTTGATCGAAGGGTGCACCAGGAAAAATGGACTAGGTAGCACGATCAGTCTTAGAATGATAATTCAATAACCAGCACGCTAAGAATGAGAGTATTGTCCATTAACTACCAAGCAACGGAGTTGCTAGGAGTATTGATTTCGCACATCACAGTACACTTGTCGGCATTCCGGTTACAATAACACGGGAACCGAGGAATGAACAATGATGGCAAGAAGTATTAATGTCAGGACCCCGATTCCAAGTCACATCGTTCTAGCCGGTAACACCTCATATCACTTTGTGGCCTCACGCACGGTATTCCCATGGGTGTCGCCTTACCATGGCCCGGGACCGTTTGCGCCTTTTGGCTCACGTATATGATAGTGTCGCTAGCATCCATATGACAGAGAACCCGGGCCGACATGACTAGTCGTGAACCCAAAGTGGCACTAACTTACGGGGACAGGCATACATGAATCAACATCGAGCATGTCGGTCAGCAGCGTGCGAATCCGGGCTGTAGTACTGGACTAACATGACTCTGGTGAACTGGGCTGTAGCAGGCTAGGCAGGACTCCGGATGTCACCGCGTGACATTTCCCCGAAGGGACAGACACAGGAACGAAGTGAATCACATGCCGGCCACTCAAGTGTTCTGGAGCAGTAGTGCTGGGCTAGCACGACTCCGGTAAACCGGGCAGTAGCGGACTACTATGGTTCATGGAAGCACAAGACTACATTTCCCCATAAGAGAGGCTAGCAAGGATAAACAACTAGGTTGTCGGATCCCACACATACCAAGTATTTCAATCATACACACAATATGCTCGATATGTGTAAATACAACATGGCATCACAACATAACTCTATGACTCAAGTATTTATTCATTACGCTCCGAAGAGCCAAGTATTACAATCATGGTCTCATGACCCAACATACAGAGCATACAAGCATCGAGCAGAAGCATAAACATGTCTGAGTACAGACAACTACAAATGAAAAAGGCTGAGAAGCCTGACTATCTACAAGACCCTCCCAAGGGTACAAGATAGTAGCTAAGGTAACAAGCTAAACGTCGAAGTCCACGCGAAACTACTAGCGAGACTGACGTCTCTCTACAAAACATAAAATAGGCAAACGTGAGTACAAATGTACCCAGCAAGACTTACATCAGAACTAGCTACATATGCATTAGTATCAACAAAGGGGGTGCTGGAGTTTGACTGCAGCAAGCCAGCTTTGACTCAATGGCTATCCTAAACTATGACTGCAAGTAACTCTTTTGAGGTGGCGCACACGAGTCCACATATTCACCATATCAATACACCACTATGGATCCACTCCCGTCTCCCTACAAGAATGCCATCCATAGCACTCACGCTTATCTTGCGCATTTTACAGTATCCACTTTCACTTGTCTATGAACTGTATAGGCAACCCAGAAGTCCTTTTCCGCGGACACGGCTATTCGAATAGATGATGTTAACCCTGGAGGGGTGTACTTCTTCACACACGCTCTCGCCACTTACCACCATGTACACGTCGTGTATCTCAGCAACCTTCAAGCGGAAGCCTGGCGAGGGAGTCGGCCACGACCTGACTTACCACACAAGTCTCCAGTCCAGGTTTATCGCCTATTCGGGTTCCATCCGCAAGGAGATCCGGCCGGGGTGACGCTCATGGCCCCAAACGATGTGAGCAGGGTTCCCAAGCCAACCATCCGGGTGCCACTTGGTACACCGTGCCACTGTGCCAAGTCTGTCCCAAGCCCACCTGTACCGGGTGCCACTTGGTAGACTGCTAACACTACCTACAAACACCAGACACTAGTTGCAACTACTGGACAGAGATTAGATTGATTAATACGGCGAGAGAGCTTGGAGCGCCCGGAGCCCAATGTGTGGTAGTAACTGTTCATGGATCACAAACACAGAACTCAGTTCCTGAGGATGGCTGCAATGAGACAACCCACCATGCACTCCTACATGGCCTCTCACCGATATCTGTACCAAATCGTGTTCACACCCTTAGCTCTCAACAGTAGGACATGTTCACACACCTCCAATTCATCCCCGATGAATCGGACCTAGCTCAACTCTAAGCAGTAGCAAGCATGACAAACAAGCATGAATGAGTAGGCACATTAGGGCTCAAACAACTCCTACTCATGCTAGTGGGTTTCATCTATTTACTGTGGCAATGACAGGTCATGCAGAGGAAAAGGGGTTCAACTACCGGAGCATGTAGTAGATGAATCACTGTTGTCCTAATGCAGTAAAAGAGAGCAGGAGCGAGAGAGTGGGATTGTATCAGAATGAACAAGGGGGTTTTGCTTGCCTGGCATTCTGAAGATAGTATAGCTCTTCATCGGTGTCATAGAACTCATCGTCGGAGCATACGTCTACTGAGGGGGGAACAGCCACCGGCAACAGAGAAAGAACACAATCAATGCAATGCAACAATGATGCATGATCATGACATGGCAATATGCTAGTGTTTGAGCTAATGCAACTAGCAATCAGATTAAATGTAGTTGGTTTGAACCAAAGGTTCAAATTCAAACTCCATATGTGATTATTTAAATGCCAAACATTTGATGTGCCCTATTCATCAACTATAAGTTGTTCCAACATGCATGAAAATGGTACCGATGGATAGATTGCATTTTTCTGATAATTTTTCATATATAAATTATTTCATTTGGAGTTACGGTTGAATTTCTATGAATTTTAGAAGTTTTAACTATTTTTTGCATTTCCTGGATTATTTTTAATTCAGCAAATGATTAATGCGTCAGCATGACCTCAGTGTGACATCAGCAAGTCAACCGGGGCTGGTCCAGGTCAAACCTGACACCGGGGCCCACATGTCAGTGAGATAGAGAGTTACCAGGGGGTTATTTAACTTAACCCGTGTTTTTAACAGCAGCGGTCCCACATGTCATACACTAGGGGTTAATTAACCGAGTGATTAGGACCTAACCTAATGCTCCACATCAGCTCTAATCAGCGTTTAGCCGCCGGCCTAAACAGGGCATGGCGAGGTCGCACGTCCGGCCAACTCCGGCGACGGGAGGTCGCGCGGCCGGGTACGTTGGAACACCCGCAGCGGGGCGCGTACGATGGTGGTGGTGGCTAGAGCTGATGCGGGCTGTAGCAGCGCCGGCGATGAGCTTTGCGGCGGCGATGCTCGGGCTCAGCCGGGGCACGGGGCTGCAGCTTGCTAGCGAGCAGGTTGAGCGGCGCAGGAGCACTAGGGGAGCTCCTGGAGCACTACCGCGTGCTCGGACATGAGCAGATCGAGCTCAGGCCACGGCGGCGACGAGACACGACGGCGGAAGCTCTCGGCGATGGCGGGAATTGAGCTAGCGGACCAAATCGACCATGGGGTATGAGGGGAAAGGGAGAGGGGCTCACAGGGAGTCGTATGGAGGTCTCGTCAGGCTCAGGGACGAACTACGGACGACGAATCGGGCGGTGGCATCCGGTGGAGCAGAGCTCGGAAACGGTGATGGTGGCGTTGATGCGGGGCCTTCGGGCTCGCGTCCTTCGGTGGAGAGGTTAATCGGGGCTTGGCGAAGCTTTTGGACAGCTGGTGGAGGCGAGACGACGAAGGTGGCCAGCACTAGGATTTCGACGGCGGCGACAGGCGCGGTCAGTCTGGGCGAGAGAGAGGGAGAAGACGAGAGGAGGGCCATGGGGGAGAGTGAGAGGGGTCGGGGGGTGTGCGTGGTGATGTCTACTACGCAACCTTCTTCTTGTACACGTTGTTGGGCCTCCAAGTGCAGAGGTTTGTAGGACAGTAGCAAATTTCCCTCAAGTGGATGACCTAAGGTTTATCAATCCGTGGGAGGCGTAGGATGAAGATGGTCTCTCTCAAGCAACCCTGCAACCAAATAACAAAGATTCTCTTGTTTCCCCAACACACACAATACAATGGTAAATTGTATAGGTGCACTAGTTCAGCGAAGAGATGGTGATACCAGTGCAATATGGATAGTAGATATTTTTGTAATCTGAAAAATATAAAAACAGCAAGGTAACTAATGATAAAAATAAGCATAAACGGTATCGCAATGGTAGGAAACAAGGCCTAGGGTTCATACTTTCACTAGTGCAAGTTCTCTCAACAATAATAACATAGTTGGATCATATAACTATCCCTCAACATGCACCAAAGAGTCACTCCAAAGACACTAATAGCGGAGAACAAATGAAGAGATTATGGTAGGGTACGAAACCACCTCAAAGTTATCCTTTCTGATCGATCTATTCAAGAGTCCGTAGTAAAATAACATGAAGCTATTCTTTCCATTCGATCTATCATAGAGTTCGTACTAGAATAACACCTTAAGACACAAATCAACCAAAACCCTAATGTCACCTATATACTCCAATGTCATCTCAAGTATCCGTGGGTATGATTATACGATATGCATCACACAATCTCAGATTCATCTATTCAACCAACACAAAGTACTTCAAAGAGTGCCCCAAAGTTTCTACCGGAGAGTCAAGATGAAAAAGTGTGCCAATCCCTATGCATAGGTTCACGGGCGGAACCCGCAAGTTGATCACCAAAACATACATCAAGTGGATCACGTGATATCCCATTGTCACCACAGATACGCACGGCAAGACAAACATCAAGTGTTCTCAAATCCTTAAAGACTCAATCCGATAAGATAACTTGAAAGGGAAAACTCAATCCATTACAAGAGAGTAGAGGGGGAGAAACATCATAAGATCCATCTATAATAGCAAAGCTCGTGATACATCAAGATCGTATCACCTCCAGAACACGAGAGAGAGAGAGATCAAACACATAGCTACTGGTACATACCCTCAGCCCCGAGGGTGAACTACTCCCTCCTCGTCATGGAGAGCGCCGGGATGATGAAGATGGCCACCGGTGAGAATTCCCCCCTCGGCAGGGTGTCGGAATAGGGTCCCAATTGGTTTTTGGTGGCTACAGAGGCTTGCGGTGGCGGAACTCCCGATCTATTCTGTTCCCCGATGGTTTTAGGGTATATGGACATACATAGGTGAAATAAGTCGGTCAGGGGAGACACAAGGGGCCCACGAGGGTGGATGGCACGCCCAGGGGGGTGGGCGCCCCCCCCAGCCTCGTGCTCTCCTTGTTGATCCCCTGACGTGCACTCCAGGTCTCCCGGATTGCTTTCTTTCCAAAAATAACTCTCCGAAGGTTTCATTCCGTTTGGACTCCATTTGATATTCCTTTTCTTCGAAACACTGAAACAAGGGAAAAAACAGAAACTGGCACTGGGCTCTGGGTTAATAGGTTAGTCCCAAAAATGATTTAAAAGTGTTTAATAAAGCTCATAAACATCCAAAATAGATAATATAATAGCATGGAACAATAAAAAATTATAGATATGTTGGAGATGTATCAGCATCCCCAAGCTTAATTCCTGCTCGTCCTCGAGTAGGTAAATGATAAAAATAGAATTTTTGATGTGGAATGCTACCTAACATAATCATCAATTATATCTTCTTTATTGTGGCAAGAATATGCAGATCCATAAGATTCAAGACAAAGGTTTAATATTGACATGAAAACAATAATACTTCAAGCATACTAGCAAAGCAATCATGTCTTCTCAAAATAACATGGCCAAAGCAAGCTATCCCTACAAAATCATATAGTCTGGCTATGCTCTATCTTCATCACACAAAGTATTTAAATCATGCACAACCCCGATGACAAGCCAAGCAATTGTTTCATACTTTTGGTGTTCTCAAACTTTTTCAATCTTCACGCAATACATGAGCGTGAGCCATGGACATAGCACTATATGTGGAATAGAATGGTGGTTGTGGAGAAGACAAAAAGGAGAAGATAGTCTGACATCAACTAGGCGTATCAATGGGCTATGGATATGCCCATCAATAGATATAAGTGCATGAAATCTCAACAAAAGAAACTAAGTGGGTTTGCATCCAACTCGCTTGCTCACGAAGACCTAGGGCATTTTGAGGAAGCCCATCATTGGAATATACAAGCCAAGTTCTATAATGAAGGATTCCCACTAGTATATGAAAGTGACAACATAGGAGACTCTCTATCATGAGGATCATGGTGCTACTTTGAAGCACAAGTGTGGTAAAAGGGTAGTAGCATTGTCCCTTCTCTCTTTTTCTCTCATTTTTTTATTTTTTATTTTTTATTTCTTATTTGGGCATTTTCTCTTTTTTTATGGCCTCTTTTTTTTAGTCTGGAGTCTCATCCCGACTTGTGGAGGAATAATAGTCTCCATCATCCTTTCCTCACATGGGACAATGCTCTAATAATGATGATCATCACACTTTTATTTACTTACAACTCAAGGATTACAACTCAATACTTAGAACAAGATATGACTCTATATGAATGCCTCCGGCGGTCTACCGGGATGTGCAATGAATCAAGAGTGACATGTATAAAAAATTATGAACGGTGGCTTTGCCACAAATACGATGTCAACTACATGATCATGCAAAGCAATATGACAATGATGAAGCGTATCATGGCAAACGGAACAGTGGTAAGTTGCATGGCAATATATCTCGGAATGGCTATGAAAATGCCATAATAGGTAGGTATGGTGGATGTTTTGAGGAAGGTATATGGTGGGTGTATGATACCGGCGAAAGGTGCGCGGTATTAGAGAGGCTAGCAATGGTGAAAGGATGAGAGTGCGTATAATCCATGGACTCAACATTAGTCATAAAGAACTCATATACTTATTGCAAAAATCTATTAGTTATCGAAACAAAGTACTACGCTCATGCTCCTAGGGGGATAGATTGGTAGGAAAAGACCATCGCTCATCCCCGACTGCCACTCATAAGGAAGACAATCAATAAATAAATCATGCTCCGACTTCATCACATAACGGTTCACCATACGTGCATGCTACGGGAATCACAAACTTTAACACAAATATCTCTAAAATTCACAACTACTCCACTAGCATGACTCTAATATCACCATCTTCATATCTCAAAACAATCATAAGGAATCAAACTTCACATAGTATTCAATGCACTTTATATGAAAGTTTTTAGTATATCCCTCTTGGATGCCCATCATATTAGGACTAAATTCATAACCAAAGCAAATTACCATGCTGTTCTAAAGACTCTCAAAATAATATAAGTGAAGCATGAGAGTTCATCTATTTCTTCAAAATATAACCACCGCCGTGCTCAAAAAAGATATAAGTGAAGCACTAGAGCAAATGACAAACTACTCCAAAAGATATAAGTGAAGATCAATGAGTAGTTGAATAATTATGTAACTATGTGAAGAATCTCTAACATTTAAGAATTTCAGATCTTGGTATTTTATTCAAATAGCAAGCAAAGCTAAAGAAAATAAAATGACGCTCCAAGCAAAACACATGTCATGTGGTGAATAAAAATATAGCTCCAAGTAAAGTTACCGATGAACGAAGACGAAAGAGGGGATGCCATCCGGGGCATCCCCAAGCTTAGACTCTTGGTTGTCCTTGAATTTTACCTTGGGGTGCCTTGGGCATCCCCAAGCTTAGGCTCTTTCCACTCCTTATTCCATAGTCCATCGAATCTTTACCCAAAACATGAAAACTTCACAACACAAAACATAACAGAAAACTCGTAAGTTCCGTTAGCGAAAGAAAACAAAACACCACTTCAAGGTACTGTAACAAACTCATTCTTTATTTGTATTGGTGTTAAATCTACTGTATTCCAACTTCTCTATGGTTTATAAACTCTTTTACTAGCCATAGATTCATCAAAATAAGCAAGCAACACAATGAAAACAGAATTTGTCAAAAACAGAACAGTCTGTAGTAATCTGTACCAAACGTATACTTCTGGAACTCCAAAAATTCTATAATAAATTGGTGGACCTGAGTAATTTTTCTAGTAATCATATGCAAAAATAATCAACTAAATAGCGCTCTCCAGTAAAAAGTTGAAGCTAATCTAGTGAGCGCTAAAGTTTCTGTTTTTTACAGCATGATCATAAAGACTTCACCCAAGTCTTCCCAAAGGTTCTACTTGGCACAAACACTAATTAAAACACAAAACCACATCTAAACAGAAGCTAGATGGATTATTTATTCCTAAACAGAACCAAAAAGCAAGAAACTAAAATAAAAATTGGGTTGTCTCCCAACAAGCGCTATCGTTTAACGCCCCTAGCTAGGCATGATGATTTCAATGATGCTCACATAAAAGATAGGAATTGAAACATAAAGAGAGCATCATGAAGAATATGACTAGCACATTTAAGTCTAACCCACTTCCTATGCATAGGGATTTTGTGAGCAAACAACTTATGGGAACAATAATCAACTAGCACAGGAAGGCAAAACAAACATAACTTTGAAACTTTAAGCACATAGAGAGGAAACTTGATATTATTGCAATTCCTACAAGCATATATTCCTCCCTCATAATAATTTTCAGTATCATCATGAATGAATTCAACAATATAACCAGCACTTAAAAGCATTCTTTTCATGATCTGAAAGCATAGAAAATTTACTACTCTCCACATAAGCAAAATTCTTCTCATTAATAGTACTGGGAGCAAACTCAACAAAATAACTATCATGTGAGGCATAATCCAATTGAAAGTTAAAATCATGATGACAAGTTTCATGGATATCATTATTCTTTATAGAATGCGTGTCATCACAATAATCATCATAAGTAGGAGGCATGCTTTCATCATAATAAATTTGCTCATCAAAACTTGGGGGACTAAACATATCATCTTCATCAAACATAGCATCCCCAAGCTTGTGGCTTTGCATATCATTAGCATCATGGGTATTCAAAGAATTCATACTAACAACATTGCAATCATGCTCATCATTCAAAGATTTAGTGCCAAACATTTTAATGCATCCTTCTTCTAACACTTTGGCACAATTTTCCTTTCCATCTTACTCACGAAAGATATTAAAAAGATGAAGCATATGAGACAAACTCAATTCCATTTTTTTGTAGTTTTCTTTTATAGACTAAACTAGTGATAAAACAAGAAACAAAAAGATTCGATTGCAAGATCTAAAGATATACCTTCAAGCACTCACCTCCCCGGCAACGGCGCCAGAAAAGATCTTGATGTCTACTATGCAACCTTCTTTTTGTAGACGTTGTTGGGACTCCAAGTGCAGAGGTTTGTAGGACAGTAGGAAATTTCCCTCAAGTGGATGACCTAAGGTTTAGCAATCCATGGGAGGCATAGGATGAAGATGGTCTCTCTCAAGCAACACTGCAACCAAATAAAAAAGAGTCTCTTGTGTCCCCAACACACCCAATACAATGGTAAATTGTATAGGTGCACTAGTTCGGCGAAGAGATGGTGATATAAGTGCAATATGGATAGTAGATATAGGTTTTTGTAATCTGAAAATATAAAAACAGCAAGGTAACTAATGATAAAAGTGAGCGTAAACGGTATCGCAATGGTAGGAAACAAGGCCCAGCGTTCATACTTTCACTAGTGCAAAGTTCTCTCAACAATAATAACATAGTTGGATCATATAACTATCCCTCAACATGCAACAAAGAGTCACTCCAAAGACACTAATAGCGGAGAACAAACAAAGAGATTATGGTAGGGTACGAAACCACCTCAAAGTTATCCTTTCTGATCGATCTATTCAAGAGTCCGTAGTAAAATAACATGAAGCTATTCTTTCCGTTCGATCTATCATAGAGTTCGTACTAGAATAACACCTTAAGACACAAATCAACCAAAACACTAATGTCACCTAGATACTCCAATGTCACCTCAAGTATCTGTGGGTATGATTATATGATATGCATCACACAATCTCAGATTCATCTATTCAACCAACACAAAGTACTTCAAAGGGTGCCCCAAAGTTTCTACCGGAGAGTTAAGACGAAAACGTGTGCCAACCCCTATGCATAGGTTCATGGGCGGAACCCGCAAGTTGATCACCAAAACATACATCAAGTGGATCATGTGATATCCCATTGTCACCACAGATACGCATGGCAAGACATACATCAAGTGTTATCAAATCCATAAAGACTCAATCCGATAAGATAACTTCAAAGGGAAAACTCAATCCATTACAAGAGAGTAGAGGGGGAGAAACATCATAAGATCCAACAATAATAGCAAAGCTCGCGATACATCAAGATCGTATCACCTCAAGAACACGAGAGAGAGAGAGAGAGATCAAACACATAGCTACTGGTACATACCCTCAGCCCCGAGGGTGAACTACTCCCTCCTCGTCACGGAGAGCGCCGGGATGATGAAGATGGCCACCGGTGAGGGTTCCCCCATCCAGCAGGGTGCCGGAACAGGGCCCCGATTGGTTTTTGGTGGCTACAGAGGCTTGTGGCGGCGGAACTCCCGATCTATTCTGTTCCCCGATGGTTTTAGGGTATATGGACATATATATAAGCGAAAGAAGTCGGTCTGGGGAGCCACGAGGGTGGAGGGCACGCCCAGGGGGCTGGGCGCGCCCCCTGCCTACTGCTCTCCTCGTTGATCCCCTGACGTGCACTCCAAGTCTCCCGGATTGCTTTCTTTCCAAAAATAACTCTCCCGAAGGTTTCATTCCGTTTGGACTCCGTTTGATATTCCTTTTCTTCGACACACTTTAACAAGGGAAAAAACAGAAACTGGCACTGGGCTCTGGGTTAATAGGTTAGTCCCAAAAATGATATAAAAGTGTTTATTAAATCCCATAAACATCCAAAACAGATAATATAATAGCATGGAACAATCAAAAATTATAGATACTTTGGAGACGTATCACGTGGCAACGTTACGGGAGGACAGGGGAAGCAGGCAACCAGGAGGTGGCGTGGCGCGTACGCGCGGGCACACGCCCTCGTGCCCTCTGGCACGAGGTTGAGGACGACTGGCAGAGCCAGGTAGGCTGGGCCGGCTAGAGGAGTTGGGCCGGGTAAGTGGGCTGCCAGGTAAACTCTCTCTCTCTTCTTCTATTTTACATTTTCTGTAATTGTTTTGATTTAGTTTTAGACCCTAAATCATTTTTGTTGCTTCTGATAATTCTTGTAGGGGCTAGTTGGATTATTCCAAAGTCTCTCACAAAAAATCAGAAGTATTGGAGCTACTAAATATTTTATATGAATTAATATCCCCAATTCAAATACAATATGAATTGATTCAAAAATCCAAATGTCATGGAAAAATGTGCATCATCTCTGGCTACTGTTTTTAGCATTTTCGAAAATGATGAACATTTTTTAAGGCCATTTGGGTTCATTGAAAAAATATTTTTAGTTGAACCTATTTGAATTGGTTTAGTGCTAGGGCTTGGTCATCCCCAATTCAAATTTCCTTTGAAATTTAAACATGATGCATGGACGCAGATGCAACTAATTACAAACAATTCTGGGGCTGTGACACATTATCCCTGATGTCTGTTTCCGCTTGCGCCATGGTGCTAGTTCAACAACAAATATGGAAAGTGTTAGTGTACATCAAACTGTGAGAGTACATATAAAGGAGCATGCAACTGCAACTTGACTCGGTCAGGTACCGTCTTGGTGTTGATGCTCATGAGGTTCATCTGATCTTGCCAAGTCCTGTTGTGTCAGCAGTGCTTCGGAAGTAGTGTTAGGTGTGAAGGCAGCTTGGGAACTGGCCAGTTCCGGAGCAAACGAACGAGTAACTCGTTGAGATGCTGGTACAGTTGAAGCGGATGCTTCAACTGGTGGAGCAGGTGATACTGTGTTTGTAGATTTATCTGGTGGACTTGGAACTTCTACTTCATTATAAGTACCAGCAGAATCTGGACGGCAGATCATTTTCCGTTTCACCCGACGAGTAACACCACTCCCTACTATATTATTTTCCTTGCTCTTTTTTGACTTTGCCATGTCAAGCCGTACCCACAACACAAAAGAATAAAATCGCTCTTTAGAACTCATTGATGCATGACACAGACAAGCAATACTTTAATGTAAGACAACCGTATGAGGATGGAATATGTAAGAAAAACAGGACGGCATGACATATTCATAGCTACGATGTGTAAACTAAGAAGAAGGATTTTCAAGAAAATAGAAGTAATGCAAGCTAGACACCATATGAAAGATGCAACCAATATTACTCTGCCAAGTTAAAAGTGTCTTGTCATAAGTGGCAATTCGAAAAATTAGAAGTAGTACAACGTAGAAATCGATGCAAGATGCAACCACTATCAAACTGCCATGTTAAAAGCGTCCAATCATGAGTGACTGATGCGGGATACACAACAGCAGTACTTTGATGTAAGAACATGGTATGATAGATAGATGAAGTGTATTCTAGACACAGAAAGCCATGTCATATGCACATGTATAACGTATAAACTCAGCAGGTGCAATTTAATCAAAATAGAAGAAATACAGGCTAGACAACATATGCAACATGAAACCAATTATCACACTGTCAACTTAGAGCAAGCACCTGCGATGGTGGAGTACGGGAGATGAACTCATCATGTAGACTTGGGACTTCAACTTCATTAGCAGTAGCAGTGGCAAATCTAGAGTCTCTGTTTGCGTCGGTGCGGAGGACCACCAACATCCCCTAACTTACTCTTTTCCTTCCTATTTTCTGATATTGCCTTATGAAGTCAAAACCACAAGAAGATGAATAAAATTAGCTCTGCATAACTGGTTGATGCATGATACAGACGAACACTACCTTGATGTAAGGCAAGCGCAGGATAGGAGGATGGAATATATACAAAAAAAGACAGCGTTTCATATTCACACGTACGATAGGAGGATGGAATATGTATGAAAAAACAGTAAGCGGAAGGCATTTCAAAAAAATTAGAAGAAATGAAAGCTAGGCACCATATGAACATGCAACCAATATCACTCTATCAGGTAAAAAGTGTCTCGTCGTAAGTGCCATTTCAGGAAAGTAGAAGCAGTCCAAGCTAGAAGACAATGCAAGATGCAACCTACATCACAGTCCCAAGTTAAATGTGTCTTATGGGTAAGTGATCGTTGCAGGTATAAGTTGTAAGCTACGCAGATGCAATTCAACATAATCAGAAGCAATACAAACTAGACATCATACAGAAAACGCAACCACATATAACAGTTCCAAGTAAGAGCAAGCACCTGTGATGGTGGAGTAGGGGAGATGTGCTCATCATGTACACGTATGTTCTACAAATAGGAACATGTGTCATATTCACAGGCATAATGTGTAAAGTAAGCAGATGCAATTCAAGTTAGAAGCAATACAAGCTAGACATCATACGGAGCATGCAACCACATATAATAGTGTCAAGTTAGAGCAAGCACCTGCGATGGTGGAGTAGGGGAGATGTGCTCATCATCTACACAGCTACGTTGACTGTCCAGCCTTGTGTTGTCTTGCGAATCTTGTTGGGAGGATGGCGGAGTAGAATCTGTAGAGACCCCCTGTTTGAGTTGCTCCGAAGGACCACCATCATCCACTGCCGGACTAATTTCCTTCAGCTGTAATGATTTTGCATTGTGAAGTCAAACCGATAAGAAAAAGGAATAAAATTCGCTCTTCAGAACTCATTCATGCATGATACTGACGAACACTACTCGGATGAAAGGCAAACACATGATGCGAGGATGGAATATGTATGAAAAACAGGATGGTGTGACATATTCACACCTATGATGTGGTAACTAAGGAGAAGGCATTTCAACAAATTTGAAGCACTGCAAGCTAGACACCATATGAAAGATGCAACCAATATCACTCTGCCAAGTTCAAACTATGTTAGTGTGATATTGGTTTGCGTCTTGAATATGATTTCTAGCATGTATTGCTTCTAGTTTGACGAACACTACTTTCATGTAAGGCAGCCGCATGATAGGAGGATGGAATATGTATGAAAAACAGGATGGCGTGACATATTGACATGTATGATGTATAAAGTGTAAACTAAGCACAGGGTGCTTGAACTTGTTAGAATCGATGCAAGCTAGAAACCATATGAAAGATGAAACCAATATCACTCTGCAAAATTAAAAAGGTGCCCTAACAAATGTATTTGACCAAATTAGAAGCAATACATGGCAACATGCTAGAAATAATATGCAATATGCAACGAATAAGGGTGACTCATCGTAAGTGATTGATGCAGGATACAGAAGAGAGGTAGTTTCATGTAAGAACAAGGTTAACACATAGATGTAGTGTGTACCAAAAATAGGAAGGCATGTCATATTCACAGGTATAGTGTGTAAACTAAGCAGATGCAATTTACCCTAATTAGAAGCATTACAAGCTAGACACCGTATGCAACATGCAACCACATATCACACTGTGAAGTTAGAGCAAGCACCGGTGATGGTGGTGTACGGGAAGTGCGGTCTTTAGGTACAGAGCTACATTCAATATCTTCATTTAGGCTAGTTGTTTCTTGAGAATCATGTGGCGAGGGGGAAATTGCATTCTTTATAACAGTATTGCGTCTCATATTAACCCACGCGCGTGACTGTTGTTGGGGATCGTAACAGAAATTTAAAATTTTCTACGCATCACCAAGATCAATCTATGGAGTCATCTAGCAACGAGAGAGAGAGAGGAGTGCATATACATACCCTTGTAGATCGCGAGCGGAAGCGTTCAAGAGAATGGGGTTGATGGAGTCGTACTCGTCGTGATCCAAATCATCGATGATCCTAGCGCCGAACGGACGGCACCTCCGCGTTCAACACACGTACGGAGCGGAGACGTCTCCTCCTTCTTGATACAACAAGGGGGAAGGAGAAGTTGATGGAGATCCAGCAGCATGACGGCGTGGTGGTGGAAGCAGCAGGATTCCAGCAGGGCTTCGCCAAGTGCTACTGGAGGAGGAAGAGGTGTCACGGGAGGGAGAGGGAGGCGCCAGGGCTTAGGGTGCGGCTGCCCTCCCTCCCCTCCACTATATATAGGGGGGGCGGCCCCCGGGGCGGCGGCCCCTCGGGGGGCAACGGCCCCTTTAGGGTTTCCAACCAGGGGGGCGCATGCCCCCTCGGGGGGCAACGCCCCCCTAGGGTTTCCAACCCTAGGCGCCTTGGGCCCTTGGGTGGGGCACACCAGCCCACCAGGGGCTGGTTCCCACGCCACTTCAGCTCATGGGGCCCTCCGGTATAGGTGGCCCCACCCGGTGGACCCCCGGGACCCTTCCGGTGCTCCCCGTACAATACCGGTGACCCCCGAAACTCTCCTGGTGGCCGAAACTAGACTTCCTTTATATAAATCTTTACCTCCGGACCATTCCGGAACTCCTCGTGACGTCCGGGATCTCATCCGGGACTCCGAACAACTTTCGGTTAACCGCATACTAATATCTCTACAACTCTAGCGTCACCGAACCTTAAGTGTGTAGACCCTACGGGTTCGGGAGACACGTAGACATGACCGAGACAACTCTCCGGTCAATAATCAACAGCGGGATCTGGATACCCATGTTGGCTCCCACATGCTCCACGATAATCTCATCGGATGAACCACGATGTCGAGGATTCAATCAATCCCGTATACAATTCCCTTTGTCTATCGGTACGATACTTGCCCGAGATTCGATCGTCGGTATCCCAATACCTTGTTCAATCTCGTTACGGGCAAGTCACTTTACTTGTTCCGTAATGCATGATCCCGTGACTAACTACTTAGTCACATATTGAGCTCATTCTGATGATGCATTACCGAGTGGGCCCAGAGATACCTCTGTTGGGGAACGTAGTAATTTCAAAAAAATTCCAACGCACACGCAAGATCATGGTGATGCATAGCAACGAGAGGGGAGAGTGTTGTCCACGTACCCTCGTAGACCGAAAGCGGAAGCGTTAACACAATGCGGTTGATGTAGTCGTACGTCTTCACGATCCGACCGATCAAGTACCGAACGCACGGCACCTCCGAGTTCAGCACAGGTCTAACTCGATGACGTCCCTCGAACTCCGATCAAGCCGAGTGTTGAGGGAGAGTTTCGTCATCACGACGGCGTGGTGATGATGATGATATTCTACCGATGCAGGGCTTCGCCTAAGCACCGCTACGATATTATCGAGGTGTAATGTGGTGGAGGGTGGCACCGCACACGGCTAAGAGATCAATGATCAATTGTTGTGTCTATGGGGTGCCCCCTGCCCCCGTATATAAAGGAGCAATGGGGGGGGAGGTGCGGCCAGCCTTGAGGCGCGCCAGGAGTCGTCCTACTCCCACCGGGAGTAGGACTCCCCCCCTTTTCCTAGTTGGATTAGGACTTGGGAGGGGGAAAGAGGAGAGGGAGAAGAAGGAAGGGGGCGCCGCCCCCTTCTCCTTGTCCTATTCGGACTAGGGGGGAGGGGCGCGCGGCCCAGCCCTAGCCGCCTCTCCTCTCTTCCACCTAGGCCCACTAAGGCCCATTATGTTGCCGGGGGGTTCCGGTAACCTCCCGGTACTCCGGTAAAATCCCGATTTCACCCGGAACACTTCCGATATCCAAACATAGGCTTCCAATACATCAATCTTTATGGCTCGACCATTTCGAGACTCCTCGTCATGTCCGTGATCACATCCGGGACTCCGAACAACCTTCCACTACTAGGAAAAGGCCTACTAGTGGCGCACCAGTTTTGCCTACTAATGGCGCACTGCTGGTGCGCCACTAGTACCACGGCACTAGTATTTTTTACTAATGGCGCACCACTGGTGCGCTATTAGTATCTGGTATACTAATGGCGCACCAGGAAGTGCGCCATTAGTATAGGCCACGGTGCGCCATTAGTATGCCTCCCAAGGGCCATATTTACCCATGTGCTTTCCCATACTAATGGCGCACTGCGGGGTGATGCGCCATTAGTATCCTTTGGCATACTAATGGCGCACGTTGGGGTGATGCGCCATTAGTATGTATATTAGGGATTTTTTTTATTTTCTGATATTTGCACAGATTACAAAATATATTATTGGACAGAATATAAACAGCACCACACAGCAACAGCAAATTCATCGAATACAATAGAAGATTAGTCTCCGAATACAATTCATCATATTAGTCTGCGAATTCAAAAGACCGAACAAAGATAGAGCATTACAAGTCTCGAGACCGCGAGTAGCGAGTTTGTCGAAAGTAATACTAATCCTAACAAGTCCTACTAATCATCATCATACAACTTCTACTCGTTATTAATAACAAGTCATACGATCATCATCCTGATAGTCATCGAACCAACCCTACTTAATTCTGCAATCGACAAATGCAACAGAAATGAAAGACCATGTAGATAAAACAATGCAACAGAAATGTCACGACCGGTTTTTCAATAAAATATTTATTGAGAGACCAATCCCTTTTACGGACCAGTAAAGAAGAATTCCTTCTCACTGGTAGACAATATCTTGGTCACAGAAGAAAAATACCAGGAGTACTGAATATAATACAAGGTTGAGCGGAGACTGCTCAACAATTTATTACATGTACGCCGATAAAACATAACGGCAGATAGGGTGGCATAACTACTAACTCACGATAACAACGGTGGTGGAAATATCACCGCGATGTGGGTGATATGACTCCTGAAAACTAACAACTCTTCGAGCGTCGGAGTGAGGCTCGAGGAGACTTAATGCGGGTGGCGGAAGCGTATATAATACAAGTGACCAATATCCAGGATTGCACGGGACTGACTGGGACTCCTCTAGGCGTCGGACTCACTATCAAACTCTTCATCCATGAGATCGCCTTCATCAACATCTGGCCAAATCAACAAGCCAGGTGAGTACTATGAAAGTACTCGCAAGACAGTTCGGACATAAGATATAACAAATGTAAACATGATGCATATGAACAGATTAACAAGTGCACTCAGACATGGAGATAATAATGCACGGGAAATAAAAGAGAAGTCAGGCGGTAGTCCTCCCGAAATCCCAAAATAAAATACTGGGTGCCAAACGAGGGTCTGAATGACTCCTCGAGAGGAAAATGCAAGAACAATAACGCCGCAGTCGGGCGTCAAGGCGACACCACATAAAGGGCTTGTAATAGAAAATAAAAGGCAGTGCGTGCCACAGTCGGACGTCTGAGCGACATCACATAAAGGGCTTATATTGAAAGTAAAATACAAGCATGCCACAGTCAGACGTCTGAGCGACATCACATAAAGGGCTTATATTGAAAGTAAAAGACAAACATGCCACAGTCGGACGTCTGAGAGACATCACATAAAGGGCTTATATTGAAAGTAAAAGATAAGCATGCCACAGTCGGACGTCTGAGCGACATCACATAAAGGGCTTATATTGAAAGTAAAAGACAAACATGCCACAGTCGGACGTCTGAGCGACATCACATAAAGGGCTTATATTCATAACTTAGTAGCTCATGAATTTTAAATCATATCAAGAGAATAATCAGGCATGAGATAAACAACAGGGTTAGTCCATCCACAGGAATAACGTACAGCCAAGTTTACTACTCACGCTCGCTTACCGGAAAGAAATATACCACGAGGTTTTTGACATAGACATGGATACGCTGACCACGTTACTTGACCATGGATACGATGACTCGGAAGGATTTGACTCTGCAGAGTTTGTACTTTAACCACAACCAACGGATTTCAGTAGTCACGGGGACTAGTTCCGTTTACGGTGTTTTGGAAGAAACACATCTAACCAGTACACACCCATTCAACATTCCGAAGCCAGGAATCACCCTCGGCAACGTTCAAGAAAAACCTTGAGACGGGGAGGCTACAACCTCGCGTAGCATGGGATCAAAATTTCTATACGCGCGCTCTAAGGGGTGCCCCCCTCTCGGTCCCAACCGGAAACACCCATGCCCCCTGACCAGATGATTGGCTTTAATCCAGGGCCATGGAACCCTCATCCCGGCCCCTCTGTTTGGTGTGTACACGGAAAGAGGTTACCAACTTACTAAACCGCATTCTGGCAGAAAACATGTGGTAGCACGGAAGGGGGAAGAACGATAACGTGACTCCGTCCACGTTAACGTCGGAATTTATCGGATGACGTAAGGCTGGCATGCTACAACAGTACCACCTTACTTCCCTTCATGTCACCACATGACTAGGCCATCTCCCATCAGAGATCACAGTAACTTTGGAACACACGGGTGGTTGCCTCACATGCAACGAGATACTCACTGATACTCATATGCCATGCACAACCTTTCACGCAAACATGCAAAACACCTATCATATCAAAGGTTCGAACATGCTTGCCTGGTTCGGAGAAGTCGGAGTCTAGCTCGGCGAAGTTCGCGGCTCCGTCACCTCTCCCGGAACCTACGGTATAGCGAAAAAGCATACTAACGTGAAAACCAACGCGTGCATAAAAGTTGTTCCAAATTTTTTCCAAATAAATCCCATCAAAAAACTAGACAAAATTATAAGACTGTCAGAAAAAGAATCACTCAAAAATCACTTTTTATTAAAAAGTTATAAGGGTTTCTGTCCAGGGACTCATCTGTAATGAAACAGAAAGGTTCCAGGGGCTTAACTGAGAAAACAGAAAACGGTTCGAATAGAAACGCGCAAGCCCACAGAGAAAATGTACTTTGCCCGAAGGCGCCAACAGAAAACGCTTCGGGGGTGAAAGAAGAGAGGCTGACGTGGGGGTCCACATGTCAGGTTTGAAAAACCTTGCCGTCGCCCGAAGGCTGCGGTGGTCGCCGGCGTCGAACCACGGCGAGTCAGGGAGATCGGAGTGTACCAAGAGTATCAGCATGTCCTTCCGCGTCGGTGGGTGGTGGACTTGGGCGTCGGAGAGCACCACGTCGACGGCGACACTTTCTCCGGCGGACGGCGGCTCAGGCGATGGTGGAGAACTCCGGTGGTGTGCTGCAAACTTCGAATTGAAGTGCGGGTTAGGAGTGTGGATGCATAAGGAAGCTATTGGCAAGAGATGGGAGGCAGAGGTGCACGCACGGGAGCGAATCGAGCTGGATCCCGTGGCGGGTCGCGGCGGCCGGAGTTGAGGAAGGAGACTCCCTTGGGGCTCTTCCAGTGGCTAGGCGGCGTCTTGGTGGAGTGCAGAGGTGGTGTGGGTGCTAGCTGGAGCTCGGGGCCTCTATTTATAGGCGGCTCGAGGGGGTGGCCGTGAACGGAGAATCTCCGGCGAGCGATTACGGCGAGGCAGTGGCTTGGCAGAGGGTTTAGGTGGCCAGGCAGCACCAGTGAGAGTTACTGGTCCCGTTCCACTGCTAAACTCGGTCGGGCAGGGCGTAATGGCGTCGGTCTTCGTCGGGGTCGCCGTACTGGCACGGCGGCGGCAGAGAGCGCGCTTCGCGCCTAGCGGTTCACGACGAGGGTGGCAGCGCGCACGAGGGAGTGGAAGACCACGCGGGGGCCTCCGGTGGCTTGGGCGGCGCTGGTCAGCGCCGTCTACGCTGTGCTTCTTCCTGGCGCCCGCAAAGCCGCCGCTGCCGTCGGTCACGGGGCGGCGCACCTCCTCCTGCTCGTCGCTGACGCCCGCAAGCATCCAGGCGCTTGTGCGGTGCAGAGGACAAGGGGGAGGGGACAGGGAACACGGCGACGCCGAGGCACTGGCAAGATCGACTACGGACACTGAAGAAACGACAGTAGTTCAGACACTGATAACTGAACTTGACTGAAGCTTAGAGAAACAGTGTCCAGCAGGTGTTCGATGAAATGATTTGGTATGAAGAAATTTTTTCCTGGAGCTGGGACTTGGTGAGGTGACCTCTCAATGCACCCAGAGACTGCCTGATTTTTCTCAGAATTTTTGGAGAAGGATTTGAATGAATTTCATCAAATTTGGCAAATATGGTCCAAACTTGCAGCAAGTATAGTTTGAAAAATTTGAACTGGGGATCAGTGGATCTTCATGGATCTTGGTTGAGGGTTCAAAGGACTAGGAAGGGAAAATGGTTTGGGGGCAAAAATCAAAGCAGAAAGAGTTGTTCCTTTGTAAACCTCCAAGGATCAAGATATAAGGCAAAAATTGTTTTTGATAAGAAATAAATGGAAATAATTATATGGAGAGGTTCAACTTGCTGGATTTGAAGCATATCATGATCCAAAGATGAGGAAAGGCTTATGGGAGGGAATTTACCCTTGGGTCATGTCAAGAGGAATTTTTGAAAGTGGAAAAGGATCATTCCAAAAGCTATAGGGCTTTTTAAAGAAATTCTCAAAGGCATTTTTCCAAGAGAAAAGCATTTTGGTTTGGGTCCAAATAAAAGAGGAAAACCTCCAAGACCAAAATCAAGTTTTGAGTGAATCCAAAAATGAAGCACTAGTCATAAAAGAAAATATTTTGAGAGGGAGAGTTCTTGAGAAGAAAAATTTAAATCACCTCCCTCAAATCAAGGAAAAGTTTTAAAAAAGCCAAATAAAATTTTGGGTGTCACAAGAAATGAAAGACCATCTTGATTAATATGATATAAGTGTAACTCTGAAATGAAAGACCATATAGATAAAACAATGCAACAGAAATGAAAGACCATGTGGATTTTCTCAAAAGTTTAAGCGCAAATGTCAAGAGCACAGAGTACACATTCTCAAAGAGAAGTTCAGTTCTGCAATCGACAAGCCAGACACTTTAATTTTTATCAAGGAAGGGTTTACCCCTCCGATTTCCATTAAGAGAAACCAACAGCAAACTACAAGAACCAGTTATCTTACAAAGATAAAACCAAAAGCTACTTACTACAGGAGCTTATGTCTGGACCTGATGACAACACTGCTTATGGACCCTTATAACGCTAAAAAAAGTCCAGAGATTTTACAGAACAGAACTTAGTTACCAGCTTATCGACCTCGTTACAGATAATCCTTTTGTAAGTACCGTCCTTGATGCTTTTCTTTGGAGGTGACTGTGTTTTGTTATACGCAACAAAACTTGAATTAGAATATTTCCAAATCATAAACAGACAATAAAATGCAAATTTGGAGAAATTTGAGCAAATAGATGAATTGTGTAGGTATGCATGGATTTAAGATTATTTGTTCAAAGCCAATTTGTCAATGATTAATATGATATCTCAATTTCCACCAAATAATACATTTGTTATACACCACATTTTCTTTTCCATTGGAAATGAAAAAAGCACACTGGAGATTTGCCCCCCAAGAAAAGTAATGGTATCAAAATGGGGCTGCTAAACTAATATGATGTCAGAAATCCTCAATGGAACTGGTATTCCCACAACAGTGTCCTGCTTGTGTTTAGTTGGGATATTGTACTGCACAAAAAAGATTGTTCCTTCAATGTGCTTGACAATACATGTCTTGTGAGAGGGCCCTTTCAAATATTAAAATAAAGTACTGCCTCATGAATAAAACTAACTCTAAAATGCCTTAATACCCCAAAAAATGTACAAGAAGGAGGAAGGAGGAGAGGGCTGCTCTTCATCAGAACTTCATAAGAGAGCTGCTCCAATTTCGGCAAAGTTTCTTTGCATAATGTTATGACTTCTGACTAATTAACATAAATTCAGTTCTCATGCAATCAACGAATTCCAACAAAGTCTATTTTATGATTTGTGACTCTGGATGGTCTGAAACTATCACTGAATGTTGTGTTCGGTTTTCAATTTTCTGGAGGCAGACAAAGTTGTAGAGAGGGGAAACTGACTTAATCTCGGGAGGGAGGAAGGAGGAAGGAGGAGAGGTACCTGGACGGGCGCGGCCGGTCGCCGGAGGGGTCGGGGTCGGGGTTGGGGTCGGCGGCGGCGGCGGCGTCGAAGGGATGGCTCGAGGGCGTCCGAGCTCGTCCGGGTCCTCGTAGTCGAAGAGGAAGACGACGGCGGTCCTCACGTGCTTCGCGGGTCGGCGCGGGGGCGGCGGCGCGGGGGAGTTGTAGTGGTGGGGGCGCGGGGGCGGCGGCGCGGGGGAGCTGCAGTGGTGGGGGCGCGGGGGCGGCGGGGGTGGAGTCCGGCGGGGGTCGGGGAGTTACTGGCGAGGGAGAGGGACGAAGGGGATCTGGTGAGGGAGAGGGAGGAATTAGCTAGGGGGGAAACTTACTAATGGCGCACCCCGAAGCGGTGCGCCATTAGAATGTTTTTTTATATAGCAATGGCGCACCGGCCAGAGGTGCGCCATTAGTAATCTTTTTTTTAAATAGCAATGGCACACCAGCCAGAGGTGCGCCATAAGTAATTTTTTTTATTATTTTTTTTCATCTAATAAATTTTTAGAAAATGAATATGAATATGAAACAGTAATAATTTTTTTATAAAAACAGTAATAATTTTTTGTGACGGTGGAGCTGGCCGGGGAGGGTGCGGGGGGTCGTCGGCGGCGGCGGAGCGGGCCGGGGAGGGTGCGGTGGGTCGTCGGCGGCGGTGGAGCAGGGGAGGGTGCGGTGGGTCGTGGGCGGCGGTGGAGCGGGGGAGGGTGCGGGGGTCGGCGGCGGCGGTGGAGCGGGCCGGGGAGGGTGCGGTGGGTCATCGGCGGCGGTGGAGCAGGGGAGGGTGCGGTGGGTCGTCAGCGGCGGTGGAGCGGGGGAGGGTGCGGGGGGTCGGCGGCGGCGGTGGAGCGGGCCGGGGAGGGTGCGGTGGGTCGTCGGCGGCGGTGGAGCAGGGGAGGGTGCGGTGGGTCGTCGTCGGCGGTGGAGCAGGGAAGGGTGCGGTGGGTCGTCGGCGGCGGTGGAGCGGGGGAGGGTGCGGGGGGTCGGCAGCGGCGGTGGAGCAGGGGAGGGTGCGGTGGGTCGTCGGCGGCGGTGGAGCGGGGGAGGGTGCGGGGGGTCGGCGGCGGCGGCCGGTGGAGCGGGGTAGAGGGTGCGGGGGTGCTCGGCGGCGTGGGGGGCGGATCTCGCGAGGTGGGATAGCGATCGAGATGGAGGGGGATCGAGATCAAGTGTCCATGAAATATACACTAATGGCGCACCAGGGAACAGTGCGCCATTACTAGATTAATCTAGTAATGGCGCACTTTTCTTCGGTGCGCCATTAGTAGTTTTGCAAAAAAATAAAAAATAAAAAAATATTGTAGTGGCGCACTATGAGGCTGGTGCGCCATTACTAGTTAGAACTAGTAATGGCGCACTGTGCCCTGGTGCGCCATTAGTATGTTTGGAAAAATAAAAAAAATTGTTACTAATGGCGCACCGTGTGTCTGGTGCGCCATTAGTGTCTTTCACACTAATGGCGCACCAGCCCGTGGTGCGCCACTACTATATAGTAGTGGCGCACCACATGTCTGGTGCGCCATTAGTGGCCATTCCATCTATAGCCCTTTTCCTAGTAGTGTTCGGTACATCAAATCATATAAACTCATAATATAACTGTCATCGAAACGTTAAGCGTGCGGACCCTACGGGTTCGAGAACTATGTAGACATGACCGAGACACGTCTGCGGTCAATAACCAATAGCGGAACCTGGATGCTCATATTGGCTCCCACATATTCTACGAAGATCTTTATCGGTCAGACCGCATAACAACATACGTTGTTCCCTTTGTCATCTTTATGTTACTAGCCCGAGATTCGATCGTCGGTATCTCAATACCTAGTTCAATATCGTTACCGGCAAGTCTCTTTACTCGTTCTGTAATACATCATCTCGCAACAAACTCATTAGTTGCAATGCTTGCAAGGCTTAAGTGATGTGTATTACCGAGAGGGCCCAGAGATACCTCTCCGACAATCGGAGTGACAAATCCTAATCTCGAAATATGCCAACCCAATAATTACCTTCGGAGACACCTGTAGAGCACCTTTATAATCACCTAGTACGTTGTGACATTTGGTAGCACACAAAGTGTTCCTCCGGTAAACGGGAGTTGCATAATCTCATAGTCATAGAAACATGTATAAGTCATGAAGAAAGCAATAGCAACATACTAAACGATCAAGTGCTAAGCTAACGGAATGGGTCAGGTCAATCACATCATTCTCCTAATGATGTGATCCCGTTAATCAAATGACAACTCATGTCAATGGCTAGGAAACATAACCATCTTTGATCAACGAGCTAGTCAAGTAGAGGCATACTAGTGACACTTTGTTTGTTTATGTATTCACACAAGTATTATGTTTCCGGTTAATACAATTCTAGCATGAATAATAAACATTTATCATGATATAAGGAAATAAATAATAACTTTATTATTGCCTCTAGGGCATATTTCCTTCAGTCTCCCACTTGCACTAGAGTCAATAATCTAGATTACACAGTAATGATTCTTACACCCATGGAGCCTTGGTGCTGATCATGTTTTGCTCGTGGAAGAGGCTTAGTCAACGGGTGTGCAACATTCAGATCCGTATGTATCTTGCAAATTTCTATGTCTCCCACCTGGACTAAATCCCGGATGGAATTGAAGCGTCTTTTGATGTGCTTGGTTCTCTTGTCAAATCTGGATTCCTTTGCTAAGGCAATTGCACCAGTATTGTCACAAATATTTTCATTGGACCCGATGCACTAGGTATGACACCTAGATCGGATATGAACTCCTTCATCCACACTCCTTCATTTGCTGCTTCCGAAGCAGCTATGTACTCCGCTTCACACGTAGATCCCGCCATGACGCTTTGTTTAGAACTACACCAACTGACAGCTCCACCGTTCAATGTCAACACGTATCCGGTTTGCGATTTAGAATCGTCCGGATCAGTGTCAAAGCTTGCATCGACGTAACCATTTACGATGAGCTCTTTGTCACCTCCATAAATGAGAAACATATCCTTAGTCCTTTTCAGGTATTTCAGGATGTTCTTGACCGCTGTCCAGTGATCCACTCCTGGATTACTTTGGTACCTTCCCGCTAGACTTATTGTAAGGCATACATCAGGTCTGGTACACAACATTCCATACATGATAGAACCTATGGCTGAAGCATAGGGAACATCTTTCATCTTCTCTCTATCTTCTGCAGTGGTCGGGCATTGAGTCTTACTCAACTTCACACCTTGTAACACAGGCAAGAACCCTTTCTTTGCTTGATCCATTTTGAACTTCTTCAAAACTTTGTCAAGGTATGTGCTTTGTGAAGTCCAATTAAGCGTCTTGATCTATCTCTATAGATCTTGATGCCCAATATATACGCAGCTTCACCGAGGTCTTTCATTGAAAAACTCTTATTCAAGTATCCCTTTATGCTATCCAGAAATTCTATATCATTTCCAATCAGCAATATGTCATCCACATATAATATCAGAAATGCTACAGAGCTCCCACTCACTTTCTTGTAAATACAGGCTTCTCCAAAAGTCTGTACAAAACCAAATGCTTTGATCACACTATCAAAGCGTTTATTCCAACTCCGAGAGGCTTGCACCAGTCCATAAATGGATCGCTGGAGCTTGCACACTTTGTTAGCTCCCTTTGGATCGACAAAACCTTCCGGCTGCATCATATACAATTCTTCTTCCAGAAATCCATTTAGGAATGCAGTTTTGACATCCATTTGCCAAATTTCATAATCATAAAATGCGGCAATTGCTAACATGATTCGGACAGACTTAAGCATCGCTACGGGTGAGAAGGTCTCATCGTAGTCATTCCCTTGAACTTGTCGAAAACCTTTCGCAACAAGTCGAGCTTTATAGACAGTAACATTACCATCAGCGTCAGTCTTCTTGTTGAAGATCCATTTATTTTCAATGGCTTGCCGATCATCGGGCAAGTCAACCAAAGTCCATACTTTGTTCTCATACATGGATCCCATCTCGGATTTCATGGCCTCAAGCCATTTTTCGGAATCTGGGCTCACCATCGCTTCTTCATAGTTCGTAGGTTCATCATGGTCTAGTAACATAACCTCCACAACAGGATTACCGTACTACTCTGGTGCAGATCTTACTCTGGTTGACCTACGAGGTTCAGTAATAACTTGATCTGAAGTTTCATGATCATCATCATTAACTTCCTCACTAATTGGTGTATGTGTCGCAGAAACCGGTTTCTGTGATGAACTACTTTCCAATAAGGGAGCAGGTACAGTTACCTCACAAGTTCTACTTTCCTCCCACTCACTTCTTTCGAGAGAAACTCCTTCTCCAGAAAATTTCCGAATTTAGCAACAAAAGTTTTGCCTCCGGATCTGTGATAGAAAGTGTACCCAACAGTCTCCTTTGGGTATCCTATGAAGACACATTTCTCCGATTTGGGTTCGAGCTTATCAGGTTGAAGTTTGTTCACATAAGCATCGCAGCCCCAAACTTTAAGAAACGACAACTTTGGTTTCTTTCCAAACCACAGTTCATAAGGCGTCGTCTCAACGGATTTCGATGGTGCCCTATTTAACGTGAATGCAGCCGTCTCTAAAGCATAACCCCAAAACGATAGCGGTAAATCAGTAAGAGACATCATAGATCGCACCATATCTAGTAAAGTACGATTACGACGTTCTGACACACCATTACTCTGTGGTGTTCCGGGTGGCGTGAGTTGCGAAACTATTCCGCATTGTTTCAAATGAAGACCAAACTCGTAACTCAAATATTCTCCTCCACGATCAGATCGTAGAAATTTTATTTTCTTCTTACGATGATTTTCAACTTCACTCAGAAATTCTTTGAACTTTTCAAATGTTTCAGACTTATGTTTCATTAAGTAGATATACCATATCTGCTTAAATCATCTGTGAAGGTGAGAAAATAACGATATCCGCCACGAGCCTCAATATTCATCGGACCACATACATCTGTATGTATGATTTCCAACAAATCTGTTGCTCTCTCCATAGTTCCGGATAACGGTGTTTTAGTCATCTTGCCCATGAGGCACGGTTCGCAAGTACCAAGTGATTCATAATCAAGTGGTTCCAAAAGTCCATCAGTATGGAGTTTCTTCATGCGCTTTACACTGATATGACCTAAACGGTAGTGCCACAAATAAGTTGCACTATCATTATCAACTCTGCATCTTTTGGCTTCAATATTATGAATATGTGTATCACTACTATCGAGATTCAACAAAAATAGACCACTCTTCAAGGGTGCATTACCATAAAAGATATTACTCATATAAATAGAACAACCATTATTCTCTGATTTAAATGAATAACCGTCTCGCATCAAACAAGATCCAGATATAATGTTCATGCTTAACGCTTGCACCAAATAACAATTATTTAGGTCTAAAACTAATCCCGAAGGTAGATGTAGAGGTAGCGTGCCGACCGCGATCACATCGACTTTGGAACCATTTCCCACGCGCATCATCACCTTGTCCTTAGCCAATCTTCGCTTAATCCGTAGCCCCTGTTTCGAGTTGCAAATATTAGCAACAGAACCAGTATCAAATACCCAGGTTCTACTACGAGCATTAGTAAGGTACACATCAATAACATGTATATCACATATACCTTTGTTCACCTTGCCATCCTTCTTATCCGCCAAATACTTGGAGCAGTTCCGCTTCCAGTGACCAGTCTGCTTGCAGTAGAAGCACTCAGTCTCAGGCTTAGGTCCAGACTTGGGTTTCTTCTCCTGAACAACAACTTGCTTGCTGTTCTTCTTGAAGTTCCCCTTCTTCTTCCCTTTGCCCTTTTTCTTGAAACTAGTGGTCTTATTGACCATGAACACTTGATGCTCCTTTTTGATTTCTACCTCCGTAGCCTTTAGCATTGCGAAGATCTCGGGAATCGTCTTATCCATCCCTTGCATGTTATAGTTCATCACGAAGCTCTTGTAGCTTGGTGGCAGTGATTGAAGAATTCTGTCAATGACGCTATCATCCGGAAGATTAACTCCCAGTTGAATCAAGTGATTGTTATACCCAGACATTTTGAGTATATGCTCACTGACAGAACTATTCTCTTCCATCTTGCAGCTGTAGAACTTATTGGAGACTTCATATCTCTCAATCCGGGCATTTGCTTGAAATATTAACTTCAACTCCTGGAACATCTCATATGCTCCATGACGTTCAAAACGTCGTTGAAGACCCGGTTCTAAGCCGTAAAGCATGGCACACTGAACTATCGAGTAGTCATCAGCTTTGCTCTGCCAGACGTTCATAACATCTGGTGTTGCTCCTGCAGCAGGCCTGGCACCCAGCGGTGCTTCCAGGACGTAATTCTTCTGTGCAGCAATGAGGATAATCCTCAAGTTACGGACCCAGTCCGTGTAATTGCTACCATCATCTTTCAACTTTGCTTTCTCAAGGAACGCATTAAAATTCAACGGAACAACAGCACGGGCCATCTATCTACAATTAACATAGACAAGCAAGATACTATCAGGTACTAAGTTCATGATAAATTCAAGTTCAATTAATCATATTACTTAAGAACTCCCACTTAGATAGACATCCCTCTAATCCTCTAAGTGATCACGTGATCCATATCAACTAAACCATGTCCGATCATCACGTGAGATGGAGTAGTTTCAACGGTGAACATCACTATGTTGATCATATCTACTATATGATTCACGCTCGACCTTTCGGTCTCCGTGTTCCGAGGCCATATCTGTTATATGCTAGGCTCGTCAAGTTTAACCTGAGTATTCCGCGTGTGCAACTGTTTTGCACCCGTTGTATTTGAACGTAGAGCCTATCACACCCGATCATCACGTGGTGTCTCAGCACGAAGAACTTTCGCAACGGTGCATACTCAGGGAGAACACTTATACTTGATAATTTAGTGAGGGATCATCTTATAATGCTACCGTCAATCAAAGCAAGATAAGATGCATAAAAGATAAACATCACATGCAATCAATATAAGTGATATGATATGGCTATCATCATCTTGTGCTTGTGATCTCCATCTCCGAAGCACCGTCATGATCACCATCGTCACCGGCGCGACACCTTGATCTCCATCGTAGCATCGTTGTCGTCTCGCCAACTATTGCTTCTACGACTATCGCTACCGCTTAGTGATAAAGTAAAACAATTACATGGCGATTGCATTGCATACTAAAGCGACAACCATATGGCTCCTACCAGTTGCCGATAACTCGGTTACAAAAAATGATCATCTCCTACAATAAAATTTAGCATCATGTCTTGACCATATCACATCAGAACATGCCCTGCAAAAACAAGTTAGACGTCCTCTACTTTGTTTTTGCAAGTTTTACGTGGCTGCTACGGGCCTAGCAAGAACCGTTCTTACCTACGCATCAAAACCACAAGGATAGTTTGTCAAGTTGGTGCTGTTTTAACCTTCGCAAGGACCGGCATAGCCACACTCGGTTCAACTAAAGTTGGAGAAACTGACACCCGCCAGCCACCTTTGTGCAAAGCACGTCGGAAGAACCAGTCTCGCGTAAGCGTACGCGTAATGTCGGTCCGGGCCGCTTCATCCAACAATACCGCCAAACAAAAGTATGACATGCTGGTAAGCAATATGACTTATATCGCCCACAACTCACTTGTGTTCTACTCGTGCATATGACATCTACGCATAAAACCAGGCTCGGATGCCACTGTTGGGGAACGTAGTAATTTCAAAAAATTTCCTACGCACACGCAAGATCATGGTGATGCATAGCAACAAGAGGGGAGAGTGTTGTCCACGTACCCTCGTAGACCGAAAGCGGAAGCGTTAACACAATGCGGTTGATGTAGTCGTACGTCTTCACGATCCGACCGATCAAGTACCGAACGCACGGCACCTCCGAGTTCAGCACACGTTCAGCTCGATGACGTCCCTCGAACTCTGATCCAGCCGAGTGTAGAGGGAGAGTTTCGTCAGCACGACGGCGTGGTGACGATGATGATGTTCTACCGATGCAGGGCTTCGCCTAAGCACCGCTACGATATTATCGAGGTGTAATATGGTGGAGGGTGGCACCGCACACGGCTAAGAGATCAATGATCAATTGTTGTGTCTATGGGGTGCCCCCTGCCCCCGTATATAATGGAGCAAAGGGGGGAGGTGTAGCCAGCCTTGGGGCGCACCAAGAGGAGTCCTACTCCCACCGGGAGTAGGACTCCCCCCTTTTCCTAGTTGGATTAGGACTTGGGAGGGGGGAAAGAGGAGAGGGAGAAGAAGGAAGGGGGGCGCCGCCCCCTTCTCCTTGTCCTATTCGGACTAGGGGGGAGGGGCGAGCTTCCGATATCCAAACATAGGCTTCCAATATATCAATCTTTATGTCTCGACCATTTCGAGACTCCTCGTCATGTCCGTGATCACATCCGGGACACCGAACAACCTTCAGTACATCAAAACATATAAACTCATAATATAACTATCATCGAAACATTAAGCGTGCGGACCCTACGGGTTCGAGAACTATGTAGACATGACCAAGACACGTCTCTGGTCAATAACCAATAGCGGAACCTGGATGCTCATATTGGCACCCACATATTCTACGAAGATCTTTATCGGTTAGACCGCATAACAACATACGTTGTTCCCTTTGTCATCGGTATGTTACTAGCCCGAGATTCGATTGTCGGTATCTCAATACCTAGTTCAATATCGTTACCGACAAGTCTCTTTACTCGTTCTGTAATACATCATCTCGCAACAAACTCATTAGTTGCAATGCTTGCAAGGCTTAAGTGATGTGTATTACCGAGAGGGCCCAGAGATACCTCTCCGACAATCGGAGTGACAAATCCTAATCTCAAAATACGCCAACCCAACAATTACCTTTGGAGACACCTATAGAGCACCTTTATAATCACCCAGTTACGTTGTGACGTTTGGTAGCACACAAAGTGTTCCTCCGGTAAACGGGAGTTGCATAATCTCATAGTCATAGGAACATGTATACATGAAGAAAGCAATAGCAACATACTAAACGATCGAGTGCTAAGCTAACGGAATGGGTCAGGTCAATCACATCATTCTCCTAATGATGTGATCCCGTTAATCAAATGACAACTCATGTCAATGGCTAGGAAACATAACCATCTTTGATCAACGAGCTAGTCAAGTAGAGGCATACTAGTGACACTTTGTTTGTCTATGTATTCACACAAGTATTATGTTTCCGGTTAATACAATTCTAGCATGAATAATAAACATTTATCATGATATAAGGAAATAAATAATAACTTTATTATTGCCTCTAGGGCATATTTCCATCAACCTCTCCGTCATATGGAGTGACAAACCCCAGTCTCGATCCGTGCCAACCCAACAGACACTTTCGGAGATACCTGTAATGCACCTTTATAGCCACCCAGTTACGTTGTGACGTTTGGTACACCCAAAGCATTCCTACGGTATCTGGGAGTTGCATGATCTCATGGTCTAAGGAAATGATACTTGACATTAGAAAAGCTTTAGCAAACGAACTACACGATCTAGTGCTATGCTTAGGATTGGGTCTTGTCCATCACATCATTCTCCTAATGATGTGATCCCGTTATCAATGACATCCAATGTCCATGGTCAGGAAACCGTAACCATCTATTGATCAACGAGCTAGTCAACTAGAGGCTCACTAGGGACATGTTATGGTCTATGTGTTCACACATGTATTACGATTTCCGGATAACACAATTGTAGCATGAACAATAGACAATTATCATGAACAAGGAAATATAATAATAACCATTTTATTATTGCCTCTAGGGCATATTTCCAACAGTCTCCCACTTGCACTAGAGTCAATAATCTAGTTACATTGTGATGAATCGGACACCCATAGAGTTCTGGTTTGATCATGTTTCGCCCGTGGAAGAGGTTTAGTCAACGGATCTGCGACATTCAAATCCGTATGCACTTTACAAATATCTATGTCTCCATTTTGAACATTTTCACTAATGGAGTTGAAGCGACGCTTGATGTGCCTGGTCTTCTTGTGAAACCTGGGCTCCTTGGCAAGGGCAATAGCTCTAGTGGTGTCACAGAAGAGAGTCATCGGCCCCGATGCATTGGGAATAACTCCTAGGTCGGCAATGAACCCCTTCATCCAGATTGCTTCATGTGCTGCCTCCGAGGCTGCCATGTACTCCGCTTCACATGTAGATCCCGCCACGACGCTTTGCTTGCAACTGCACCAGCTGACTGCGCCACTATTCAAAATATACACGTATCCGGTTTGTGACTTAGAGTCATCCAGATCTGTGTCGAAGCTAGCATCGACGTAACCCTTTACGATGAGCTCTTCGTCACCTCCATAAACGAGAAACATATCCTTAGTCCTTTTCTGGTACTTCAGGATGTTCTTGACCGCTGTCCAGTGTTCCATGCCGGGATAACTTTAGTACCTTCCTACCAAACTTACGGCAAGGTTTACATCAGGTCTGGTACACAGCATGGCATACATAATAGACCCTATGGCCGAGGCATAGGGGACGACACTCATCCTTTCTCTATCTTCTGCCGTGGTTGGGCATTGAGCCGTGCTCAATTTCACGCCTTGCAATACAGGCAAGAACCCCTTTTTGGACTGATCCATATTGAACTTCTTCAATATCTTGTCAAGGTATGTGCTTTGTGAAAGACCTATGAGGCGTCTCGATCTATCTCTATAGATCTTGATGCCTAATATGTAACCAACTTCTCCAAGGTCCTTCTTTGAAAAAAACGTATTCAAGTAGGCCTTTATGCTTTCCAAGAATTCTATATCATTTCCCATCAATAGTATGCCATCCACATATAATATGAGAAATGCTACAGAGCTCCCACTCACTTTCTTGTAAACACAGGCTTCTCCATAAGTCTGTGTAAACCCAAACGCTTTGATCATCTCATCAAAGCGAATGTTCCAACTCCGAGATGCCTGCACCAGCCCATAGATTGAGCGCCGGAGCTTGCATACCTTGTCAGCATTCTTAGGATCTACAAAACCTTCCGGCTGCATCATATACAATTCTTCCTTAAGGAAGCCGTTAAGGAATTCCGTTTTGACGTCCATTTGCCATATTTCATAATCGTAGAATGTGGCAATTGCTAACATGATTCGGATGGACTTCAGCTTCGCTACGGGTGAGAAGGTCTCATCATAGTCAACTCCTTGAACTTGTCGATAACCCTTAGCGACGAGTCGAGCTTTATAGATGGTAACATTTCCATCCGCGTCCGTCTTCTTCTTAAAGATCCATTTATTTTCTATCGCTCGCCGATCATCTAGCAAGTCTGTCAAAGTCCATACTTTGTTTTCATACATGGATCCTATCTCGGATTGCATGGCTTCAAGCCATCTGTTGGAATCTGGGCCCGCCATTGCTTCTTCATAGTTAGAGGGTTCACCATTGTCCAACAACATGATTTCCAGGACAGGGTTGCGTACCACTCCGGTGCGGAACGTGTCCTTGTGGACCTACGAAGTTCAGTGGTAACTTGATCATGATCGTCATCATTAACTTCCTCTCTAGTCGGTGCAGGCACCACAGAAACATTTTCTTGTGCCGCGCTACTTTCTGGTTCGAGAGGGGTCATCTCATCAAGTTCCACTTTCCTCCCACTTACTTCTTTCGAGGGAAACTCTTTCTCCAGAAAGGACCCGTTCTTGGCAACAAAGATCTTGCCTTCGGATCTGAGGTAGAAGGTATACCCAATGGTTTCCTTAGGGTATCCTATGAAGACGCATTTTTCCGACTTGGGTTCGAGCTTTTCAGGTTGAAGTTTCTTGAAATAAGCATCGCATCCCCAAACTTTCAGAAACGACAGCTGAGGTTTCTTTCCAAACCATAATTCATACGGTGTCATCTCAACGGATTTCGACGGAGCCCTATTTAAAGTGAATGCGGCAGTCTCTAAAGCATAACCCCAAAATGATAACGGTAGATCGGTAAGAGACATCACAGATTGCACCATCTCCAATAGAGTGCGATTACGATGTTCGGACACACCATTACGCTGAGGTGTTCCAGGCGGCGTGAGTTGTGAAACAATTCCACATTTCCTTAAGTGTGTGCCAAATTCGTGACTCAAATATTCCCCTCCACGATCTGATCGTAAGAACTTTATTTTCCTGTCACGTTGATTTTCAACCTCACTCTGAAATTCCTTGAACTTTTCAAAGGTCTCAGACTTGTGTTTCATTAAGTAGACATACCCATATCTACTCAAGTCATCAGTGAGGGTGAGAACATAACGATAGCCACCGCGAGCTTCAACGCTCATTGGACCGCACACATCAGTATGTATGATTTCCAATAAGTTGGTTGCTCGCTCCATTGTTCCGGAGAACGGAGTCTTGGTCATTTTTCCCATGAGGCATGGTTCACACGTGTCAAATGATTCATAATCAAGAGACTCCAAAAGTCCATATGCATGGAGTTTCTTCATGCGTTTGACACCAATGTGACCAAGGCGGTAGTGCCACAAGTATGTGGGACTATCATTATCAACCTTACATTTCTTGGCATTCACACTATGAATATGTGTAACATTACGTTCGAGATTCATTAAGAATAAACCATTTACCAGCGGGGCATGACCATAAAACATATCTCTCATATAAATAGAACAACCATTATTCTCGGATTTAAATGAGTAGCCATCTCGCATCAAACGAGATCCAGATACAATGTTCATGCTCAAAGCTGGCACTAAATAACAATTATTAAGGTTTAAAACTAATCCCGTAGGTAAATGTAGAGGCAGCGTGCCGACGGCAATCACATCGACCTTGGAACCATTCCCGACGTGCATCGTCACCTCGTCCTTCGCCAGTCTCCGCTTATTCCGCAGCTCTTGCTTTGAGTTACAAATATGAGCAACTGCACCGGTATCAAATACCCAGGAGCTACTACGAGCGCTGGTTAGGTACACGTCAATAACATGTATATCACATATACCTTTGGTATTGCCGGCCTTCTTATCCGCTAAGTACTTGGGGCCGTTCCGCTTCCAGTGACCGTTTCCCTTGCAATAAAAGCACTCAGTCTCAGGCTTGGGTCCATTCTTTGTCTTCTTCCCGGCAGCTTGCTTACCGGGCGCGGCAACTCCCTTGCCGTCTTTCTTGAAGTTCTTCTTACCCTTGCCTTTCTTGAACTTAATGGTTTTATTCACCATCAACACTTGATGTTCCTTTTTGATCTCCACCTCCGCTGATTTCAGCATTGAATATACCTCAGGAATGGTCTTTTCCATCCCCTGCATATTGAAGTTCATCACAAAGCTCTTGTAGCTAGGTGGGAGCGACTAAAGGATTCTGTCAACGACCGCGTCATCCGGGAGATTAACTCCCAGCTGAGACAAGCAGTTGTGCAACCCAGACATTTTGAGTATGTGTTCGCTGACGGAACTATTCTCCTCCATCTTACAACTGTAGAACTTGTCGGAGACTTCATATCTCTCGATCCGGGCATGAGCTTGGAAAACCATTTTGAGCTCTTGGAACATCTCATATGCTCCGTGCTGCTCGAAATGCTTTTGGAGCCCCGGTTCTAAGCTGTAAAGCATGCTGCACTGAACCAGGGAGTAATCATCAACACGTGTTTGCCAAGCGTTCATAACGTCTTGGTTTGCTGGGACGGGTGCTTCACCTAGCGGTGCTTCAAGGACATATGCTTTCTTGGCAGCTATGAGGATGATCCTCAAGTTCCGGACCCAGTCCGTATAGTTGCTACCATCGTCTTTCAGCTTGGTTTTCTCTAGGAACGCGTTGAAGTTGAGGTTGACATTAGCGTTGGCCATTTGATCTACAAGACATATTGTAAAGATTTTAGACTAAGTTCATGATAATTAAGTTCATCTAATCAAATTATTAATGAACTCCCACTCAGACAGACATCCCCCTAGTCATCTAAGTGATACATGATCCGAGTCAACTAGGCCGTGTCCGATCATCACGTGAGACGGACTAGTCATCATCGGTGAGCATCTTCATGTTGATCATATCTTTTATACGACTCATGTTCAACCTTTCGGTCTTCCGTGTTCCGAGGCCATGTTTGTACATGTTAGGCTCGTCAAGTCAACCTAAGTGTATTGCGTGTGTAAATCTGGCTTACACCCGTTGTATGCGAACGTTAGGACCTATCACACCCGATCATCACGTAGTGCTTCGGAACAACGGACTTTAGCAACGGTGCACAGTTAGGGGGAACACAATTCTTGAAATTTTAGTGAGAGATCATCTTATTTAGGCTACCGTCGTTCTAAGCAAATAAGATGTAATACATGATAAACATCACATGCAATCAAATAGTGACATGATATGGCCAATATCATTTTGCTCCTTTTGATCTCCATCTTCGGGGCGCCATGATCATCATCGTCACCGGCATGACACCATGATCTCCATCATCTTGATCTCCATCATTGTGTCTTCATGAAGTTGTCTCGCCAACTATTACTTCTACTACTGTAGCTAACGGTTAGCAATAAAGTAAAGTAATTACATGACGTTCCAGTTGACACGCAGGTCATAAATAAATTAAGACAACTCCTATGGCTCCTGCCGGTGGTCATACTCATCGACATGCAAGTCGTGATTCCTATTACAAGAACATGATCAATCTCATACATCACATATATCATTCATCACATCCTTCTGGCCATATCACATCACATGACACTTGCTGCAAAAACAAGTTAGACGTCCTCTAATTGTTGTTGCAAATTTTTACGTGGCTGCTATAGGTTTCTAGCAAGAACGTTTCTTACCTACGCCAAAACCACAACGTGATATGCCAATTTATATTTGGGATAATTAGATTTATGCCCCTAGTTGTGTCCCACTCGTCTATTTTACCCCTAATACCCAAAAGTCACCGGTTCTGTCCAAATCACTTTGCTCCTCTTATGCTTTTGCCCTTTGACCATTTGACCGTCAGTTTGAAAACTTCATAACTAATTCATACTAAATCAGAAAAATGCAAATAAGATACCAAAATGTTCAGAAAAACATCACCTATATGTCAGTGTCATTTGCTTTCATGAAAAAGTGTTGGAAAGTGCCCATTTGAGTTTTAGCTCTTATGCTACCACCATGAATAGTAAAATCTAAAAAAGTTCAAAAAAAACAAAAATAATTTGGTGGCAAAGAATGACAAATGTTTTAAGTGCCTGCCAAGTTTCATCAGGGAATAACATTCGTGGGTGCCGCGGCAAAAAAAAAACAATCAACACTCCAAAATAGATTATTTTTTTGCCACGACTTCCACGAATGTCGTTCCCTAATGAAACTTGGCAAGCACTTAGAACACTTGTCGTTCTTTGCCACCATATTTTTTTTGAATTTCTTTGAATTTTTTAGAGTTTACTATTCAAGGTGGTATCAAAAGAGCTAAAACTCGCATGTGCACTTTCCAACACTTTTTTCATGAATGCAAATGACACTGACATATAGGTGATGTTTTTCTGAACATTTTGGTATCTTATTTGCATTTTTTTGATTTTGTATGAATTAGTTATGAAGTTTTCAAACTGACAGTCAAATGGTCAAAGGGCAAAAGCATAAGAGGATCAAAGTGACTTGGACAGAACCGGTGAGTTTTGGGAATTAGGGGTAAAACAGATGAGTGGGACACAACTAGGGGCATAAATCTAATTACCCCTTTCTATTTACCCTTCATAAATACCCTTTTCATCGAATCCGATCCGACTAAAGTGGGAGAGACAGACACCCGCTAGCCACCTTATGCAACTAGTGCATGTTAGTCGGTGGAACCTGTCTCACGTAAGCGTACGTGTAAGGTCGGTCCGGGCCGCTTCATCCCACGATGCCGCCGAATCAAGATAAGACTAGTAACGGCAAGTAAATTGACAAAATCGATGCCCACAACAACTTGTGTTCTACTCGTGCATAGAAACTACGCATAGACCTAGCTCATGATGCCACTGTTGGGGATCGTAACAGAAATTTAAAATTTTCTACGCATCACCAAGATCAATCTATGGAGTCATCTAGCAATGAGAGAGAGAGAGAGGAGTGCATCTACATACCCTTGTAGATCGCGAGCGGAAGCGTTCACGAGAACAGGGTTGATGGAGTCGTACTCGTCGTGATCCAAATCACCGATGATCCTAGCGCCGAACGGACGGCACCTCCACGTTCAACACACGTACGGAGCGGAGACGTCTCCTCCTTCTTGATCCAGCAAGGGGGAAGGAGAAGTTGATGGAGATCCAGCAGCACGACGGCGTGGTGGTGGAAGCAGCGGGATTCTAGCAGGGCTTCGCCAAGCGCTACTGGAGGACGAAGAGGTGTCACGGGAGGGAGAGGGAGGCGCCAGGGCTTAGGGTGCGGGTGCCCTCCCTCCCCTCCACTATATATAGGGGCTAGGGGGGCGCATGCCCCCCTTGGATATCCCATCTAGAGGGGGGCGGTGGCCCCTCGGGGGGCAACGGCCCCCTTCGGGTTTCCAACCAGGGGATGCATGCCCCCTCGGGGGGCAACGGCTCCCTAGGGTTTCCAACCAGGAGGGCGCATGCCCCCTCGGGGGGCAACGGCCCCCTAGGGTTTCCAACCCTAGGCGCCTTGGGCCCTTGGGTGGGGCGCACCAGGCCACAGGGGCTGGTTCCTATGCCACTTCTGCCCATGGGGCCCTCCGGGATAGGTGGCCCCACCTGGTGGACCCCGGGACCCTTTCGGTGGTCCCGGTACAATACCGGTGACCCCCGAAACTCTCCCGCTGGCCGAAACTGGACTTCACATATATAAATGTTTACCTCCGGACCATTCCGGAACTCCTCGTGACATCCGGGATCTCATTCGGGACTCCGAACAACTTTCGGTTAACCGCATACTAATATCTCTACAACTCTAGCGTCACCGAACCTTAAGTGTGTAGACCCTACGGGTTCGGGAGACACGTAGACATGATCGAGACAACTCTCCGGTCCATAACCAACAGCGGGATCTGGATACCCATGTTGGCTCCCACATGCTCCACGATAATATCATCGGATGAACCACAATGTCGAGGATTCAATCAATCCCGTATACAATTCCCTTTGTCTATCGGTACGATACTTGCCCGAGATTCGATCGTCGGTATACCGATACCTTGTTCAATCTCGTTATGGCAAGTCTCTTTACTCGTTCCCGTAACGCATCATCCTGTGAACAACTCCTGGATCACATAGAGCTCATTATGATGATGTCCTACCGAGTGGGCCCAGAGATACCTCTCCGTCATACGGAGTGACAAATCCCAGTCTCGATTCGTGCCAACCCAACAGATACTTTCGGGGATACCCGTAGTGTACCTTTGTAGCCACCCAGTTACGTTGTGACGTTTTGCACACCCAAAGTACCCTTACGGTATCCGGGAGTTGCACAATCTCATGGTCTAAGGAAAGGATACTTGACATTAGAAAAGCTTTAGCAGACGAACTACACGATCTAGTGCTATGCTTAGGATTGGGTCTTGTCCATCACATCATTCTCCTAATGATGTGATCCTGTTATCAATGACATCCAATGTCCATGGTCAGGAAACTGTAACCATCTATTGATCAACGAGGTAGTCAACTAGAGGCTCACTAGGGACATTTTATGGTCTATGTGTTGGCACATGTATTACGATTTCTGGATAACACAATTATAGCATGAACAATAGACAATTATCATGAACAAGGAAATATAATAATAACCATTTTATTACTGCCTCTAGGGCATATTTCCAACAATTGTCTCATCATAAGCGATAGACGCAGGATACACAAGAACAGTAGTTTGATGTAAGAACATGGTGTGATAGGCAGATGTAGTATGTACCAAAAACAGGAAGGCGTGTCATATTCACATGTATAATGTGTAAGCTAAGGAGATGCAATTTAACAAATTAGGAGCATTGATGAGGGATACACAAGAAAGTAGTTTGATGTAAGAACATGGTTAATAGAAATACATAGTATGTACCAAAAACAGGAAGGCATGTCATATTCACAGGTATAATGTGTTAACTAAGCAGATGCAATTTACCCTAATTAGAAGCATTACAAGGTAGACACCATATGCAACATGCAACCACATATCACACTGCCAAGTAAGAGCAAGCACCTGCGATGGTGGTGTGGGGGAATTGCGGTGATCAACTAGAGAGCTACGTTGACTATCTTCATTTAGCCTTCCTGTTTCTTGAGAATCATGTGGGGAGGATGACACTGCACTCTTTAAACGAGTAGGGCATCTCACCGTAACCCACTCGGGTGACTGTCTCATCAGAAGTGATTGACAAGGGATACAAAAGAGCATTAGTTTGATGTACGAACATGGTTAATAGACATATGTAGTATGTATCAAAAACAGGAAGGCATGTCATTATCAAAGGTATAGTGTGTAAAGTAAGCAGATGCAATTTAACCAAATTGGAAGCAATACAAGCTAGAAACCATATGCAACATGCAACCACATTTGACAGCGCGAAGTTAAAGCAAGCACCTGGGATGGTTGTGTGTGGCAATTGAGATCATCAACTGCAGAGCTACGTTTACTGTCTCCAACTGCTGACACTGCACCCATTAGGGCACTGAAACGCTTAGTGATTATCTTCGAATTACACTAGAGCGACTTCTGTCTTTTCTTTTCTGCATTCATCAACACTGCGTCAGAGTCTGAAATACCCATGCATAAAAAAACAATACTGTGAGTATGGGTGAAGTGTGTGCACAATTAGGAGAGTGTAAAGGTAGTAGATAGCAAGTCGGTGAGAAATAAATGACGGGAGACGTATGATAGCTCTACAACATGCATGGCACACTAAATTACTACAGGATTCTATGAAAATAACAGTCGAATGAAAGCAAATAGGTCAGTCCATTTTTTCTACACCGTCCGATGTACAAAGAACGGGCAGATCGCCTTCATCTAGCTCCAGCCAGTCAGGGTTGACGATCTTCCTCGAAACGCCAGCGACCACCGGCCCAGTATTCCTCCCCTGCCTGCACCCTCCCCTCGACCTCACCACACCACCGTGCTTGGCACCGCCCCCCGGCCATCCATTCAAGCCCCGCCGACCTCCAGATCGGGCGCAAGCAGCTCCTGCGCCCCACACCCCTATGATAGACACCGATGCGCCGCTTCCCCGGGGAACAGGCGGACTAGGTGCTCCGCGCGCCTAAGCGGGTGCTGCTTCTTTTAGTTGCGGTTCGACTGACCCTGAATTGAAATCCAAGAGGGCTACTAACCTCTAGCAAGGTGAAATAGTAAAAGGGAGGAAACCTTGTGCATTTAGTATCACGAAGAAGATGCAGTAAGAAGCGCTCAACTAGTTTCTTTCGTGGGATGAATACGGTGTGAGCGGAGACGTAAGATTTGCACGAATAAGGGAAGAGGAGTACCTCTTTTGTAACACCCCAAAATTTTGTCCTTGTTTTATTAATTAAAATTTTGCCAGGAAATTTAATTTTTATTTTCGGGATTTATCTTTTGGTTGCAGAACCTCCCTTTTCTTGGATATTGTGGAGTTTTTCCCCCAAGTGAGAACTTTCCAATAATATTATTGGACTTGTATACCCTCTCAAGAAAACATTTCTTTCATCAGTGGAATTATTTATATAATAATTATTTTTTCTTAGCCTTATTTCTTTTGAAATGATTTTTATAAGTTTTATAGGCTCCTTTGCACTACAACCATTTTATAGATTCATTTAAAAATTTCACCAAAATTTGGGGCAGACATTTGGTGTTCCTAAATCACTTTTATGCAAAAACCTCTCTTAATCATTTGTGAATTTTGAGCTTTACCCCAGGTTTTCAAATCTGGTCTAGATTGTGAATTGCACTACAACCTATTTAAATATTTCCTTAAAATTTCCACCAAAATTTGGAGATGTTAGTAGGAGTATATAATTCAACTATATGCATTAACCCACTAGTGTTCTTTGAAAAATTTGAGCAAAACATCCTCTTTTGCTCTCTGGCTCAGTTTCGTATTTTCTACTGCAACCATATTTTAACTTGCCCTTTTACCCTTGATTCTTTCTCGTGCTTATAGTCCTCCCTGCAAAACCCTTAAGTCCAGGAGAATGGACCCATTGGAGTATTTTTGGTCCATGAAACTATGCCCTTTACTTTCTGTCCAGAATTGGTTTTCTCAAAAACTTGCACTAACAAGTTTTTGTTTTTGACAAACTAACCTTGCCACCCTCACCTACATCTAAAGAGACTTTGATCTGGAGACTTTGGCCAGCAGAAGAGATGCCTAGATGCCCTTGGCATTTCATCAAGCAGGTTAAGGGCATGGCCAGTTTTGGCATGCTTTTAGACTTGCATTAGGAAGTTGCTCTAATGGCCTTACCAGCATGTCTATTAGCTCTCACATAATCATTAGCCTAGTTCTGTTTAGTTACAGGGGCATCAGAGAGGCCTAGAACGCGTTGGCATTGCGTCGAGCACCTGGCGTGCGTGCGCTGGGCGCGCCCAGAGCGCACGTTTTGCACGCGCGCGCACCGAGTCGTCGCGTCCCACTGCCGCCTCCCCGCGCTCGTTCTGGCCACTCCCCTCGCACAGCCTGCACGCCCGACCCCTCCCTCGCAGCAGAGCCGCCCTGGCCCCCTCCTGGCGCCCTTAGCGCCGCCGTCAGGTCGGCCATGGCAGCAAGCGGGCGGCCGCAGCAGCCCCTGCCATGGACGGCGCCGCCCGAGCCATACGCATGCGCCAGCTGCCCTCCGGAGCAGTCCGACCTTATCCAAGAACGCGTCCGCTAGCGCCCGTCGCCACCACGCACCCCCCTGCTGCAACAGAACGGCGGTTCGCCGATGTTCTTATCCACGGCTGTGGAACCGACCTAGTTGCACTATAAATGGAGGCCCCGAGCTCATCCAAACACCCAGGTAGCCTCAGGCCATCTCTCTAGAGCCCCCCTCCCCCCAGTAGGCCAGAAGCCCTTCCCTCCCCGTCTCCGGCCAGTTCGGCGGCCGCCGCCCTCCGGTCCAGTTCGTCGCAAGTAGAGCTCCTCCCGTCCAACTCGCACCACCACCCGACTCCCCTTGACCGTGCGGAGCTGCCCAGCACCTCAAACTCGCTCGGAACCGCCGTAACCAAAAGCCCCAATTCACCCGAGGTCGCCGTCCGCCGCAGAACTCGCCGCCGGCGATTCCCTCCACCCCCGCCGACCTAGCGACCACCAGGAGGACCGCCCTAGACTGGCGGATCCATCCCCGCCCTCAGAACACTGCGGGGAGCCGTCGTTCGCCGGCGTCGATCGCCGGAGCCCCGCCTCTGTTCGGCCAGAGGAGGAAGGAGGCGGGGGGCGACTGGTCAAACCTGACCAGTGGGCCCCCTGGACCCACTGTCAGTGACCACGGGCCGGTCCACGCTGGCGTAAGTGGAGGCGTAAAACTCAAAGTACGTCTCCTGCGTGTATCTATTCAAAACGTTTGTCCTCTTTTTCTGTTTTAGTTTAAAAACAGAAATTTGACTAAACTTTGACTGGCCATAACTTTTGAAATATAAGTCCAAATGACTTGATTCTTTTTTTGTTGTTTCTCAAATTCTGTCTAGTTTATTTTCATATTTATTTGAAAATTTTCCAGACACCTTTTTGTACTGTTTTAAAATTATGTGTTAATTTAAATTTCCTCAAAATAGGATTTTGGAGAGAGAAGAAAACTTTCAAAAAGTTTTTGGGATGCACCCTGCCTCTCCACAACTTGAAGGCAAGCATTCTGAACCCTGGCTTAATATGGTGTGTGTTGTTTGATACGGTTACAACACCACCTCAACACGAAGTATTCGTTATTTTATGTGATGATATGATCATACTCATGAGTGCATAATGAATATTCCTTACTGTTGGAATTTGATATACTTGTGATAGTAATCACCCTCGTATGCCTTTCATACCTATCGGAGGGAATCCGGGAAAGCCTCTGTCTTGGGTAGACACGAGCTTGTCTCCAGTCTCCGTCGAGACGGTTGTGTCCGGTATGGCATAGTAAGGTATGATGAGTGGGGATTCTGTCTGTTGGTTGAAACACATTTGCTATGCTAATCATGCAGGGAATACTTAAACCTCCTGAGTCGGCCGTAGATCGAGTCTTGTTCCAGTAACCCCCATACTTGTTTCGTACTACCACTTGTCCCTGCCATAGGTAGGGTACGGTTCAGTAAGTTGTCAACCCCTTACCTAGCACACACCGTACAGAGAGGCCATGGTGGAAGATACCGGAGGCATCCGGTAGGCATGCCACCTGGTCCGGGGGCATGGGTGTTTCGGTTGTAGCCGAAGGGGTAGCTCCCCTAGTTTGCGCGCGGTATAAATTTTGTGATCCCATGCTAAGTCGAGGTCGTAGCCTCCCCACTTAGAGTTTCGCTTAACGGGTGTCGTGGGTGATTCCAGACACCGGTAAGTTAGGCTGGTGTGTGCGGTTAGGTGTGTTTTCAATTAAAAGACCGTAGACGGAATTAGTCCTGATGGACTAAAGAAATACGTTACCCGTGGGTAAAGAGTACACCCTCTGCAGAGATTATACATCTATTCGAATAGCCGTGTCCATGGGTATGGACTATAGTCTGGGATGGGTCAAGTGTTGGTCTTAGTGTCGGTCTTCGGAGGAGAAAACTGTTAAACCAGAACTTGGATCATGACTTGTGACTTGTGACGATTATGATTATTATTATTATGGACTAACCCATTATATTATTTGAATTATCGAGTATCCCTGGGACGGTTCTACCTCCTGGATATTCACTATGATCCTTTTATTTATAAGCCCTTTATGTGGTGTCGCTAAGACGCCCGATTGTGGCATGCTTGTTATTCCTTTTATTTATAAGCCCTTTATGTGGTCTCGCCGAGACGCCCGACTGCGGCATGCTTGTTATTCCCCTTATTTATAAGCCCTTTATATGGTGTCGCTAAGACGCCCGACTGTGGCATGCTTGTTATTCCTTTTATTTATAAGCCCTTTATGTGGTGTCGCCGAGACGCCCGACCGCGGCATGCTTGTTATTCCCCTTATTTATAAGCCCTTTATGTGGTGTCGCTAAGATGCCCGACTGTGGCATGCTTGTTATTCCTTTTATTTATAAGCCCTTTAGATGGTGTCGCCGAGACGCCCGACTGTGGCATGCTTGTTATTCCTTTTATTTATAAGCCCTTTACGTGGTGTCGCCGAGACGCCCGACTGCGGCATGCTTGTTATTCCCCTTATTTATAAGCCCATTATGTGGTGTCGCTAAGACGCCTGACTGTGGCATGCTTGTCATTTCTTTTATTTATAAGCCCTTTAGGTGGTGTCGCTCAGACGCCCGATTGAGGCATGTTTTCTATAAAAATCCTTTCGAGGCATCGCTCCAGACACCCGATCGGTGCAATCTATTTCTACTCCCATATTGCATAATCGTGTTATATATAAATAACCCTGCTTGCGTGCATCACGGATTGTTATTTTATGACTGACGTTGTGATCATAGAATATTTCAGAGCATGATAACCATTTGTTATGTTATACCTGTGTTCATAATGTTTGCGAGTACATTCAAAAGTACTCACTGGCTTGTCCCTGGCTATTGTCTTGGCCAGATTTCTTGCATGGAGAAGAGCGTTGCGATGACAGCCCCGGAACCCATGCAAAGGTGGTAGCAGCCTCACGAAGATAGGAGTTATCCTGGTCAGCTGTCCTGTGGGAAATGGAGTCCCATAGACGCAGATGAACCACAAACCGCTTCCGCCATCAACCACTAGAAACCAATTGTTGTACTCATAGGCCACAATGGTCTTGTACTACATATCTTGTACTTTGCTTCGAATTTCTGTATCAAGTTGGTGCCTCATCAGCTAACAGAAATCCTAGGGCTAGTGAGCACAAGGATCATTTTCTGGGAAAAATATATCCCGAAAACCCGGTCCTGACAAACTTGGTATCAGAGCCAGGCTGACCATTGGCTAATCCTATCTTAGCCAGGTCAATAAACCTAGGTTAACCGACCCACCAGACCTTAACCTAACCCCGGCCAAGCTTCCCGTGTAAGATAGCCACATAGTGACCCCGACGCTTTTGGCAGTCGGTGCCCAACCTATCAGCCTAGCCTGTCGATCACGCGCCAGTTACCGACACCTAATTTGTCTCATTCGCAAGCGTGCGAAGGAAGACTCCGTCCCCTTTTCTATAAAAAGGGCACGCTAGCCTCAACACAGCACAGCACAGCCTCTTCCCCCAACTCGAGGCATAATGCCTGGCCCTATTGTGCACAATGAGACCACAGCCACCAACCTTGGAGGTTTTGTGACCGTGCTCGCAAACCTCACCCGCCGTGCCTATGCATTAGAAGAGCCCCCAGAATATGTTGTGTACCAAGGACCCATGAGCGGTGAGAGCCGTCAATTCTGGGCCACTGTACACATCTATGGTAGGGGTCTATCGCCAGAACGCCCCTACAGGTTCACTGGAAGGACAACTTCCTTTGAGCCACAAGCCATCCAGCTAGCAGCTCGAGAGGCTATAGTTCAACTCCGGCACTTGTCGCCCAGAGTTAACTGTCGCTCGTTCTACTACTACCCTAGCCGTGACGGGTATGGTAGGCCGCCCCAGGTTGCCAACGGAGATCACGAGACGGATCCTGCATTGTTGCATCTGGTGCGCTATGTAAGTGCACTAGAGGAACTGTTCGATCAGATCACCCTTGATCTGATCGCAGCTCGTGGAGAACTGGTTCGCCGAGCCCCGGCAAGAAGAGAAGATGAGCCCGACGCCGACAACCCAGTCGTGCTGTTCGGACAACCGATCGAGTCCTTGAGGACTTCCCCAGCCATCGGCCAAAATGCTTTGGTGTCCCCAGAAGTGCTTCGTCGCCTTTTGGGAACACGCTCCAACGGGATTGTGGCCAACAACCCCCGCGATGGTCATCATCGCTACCCCGACCCTGCAGCCCCTCAACCTCATCCAGCTAATCCCGACGGTGAAACCCGTGGAGAAGCCTCGACGTCCACAAGGCAAGCCCGCTTAGATATTAACGAAGTAGACTAAGTCACTCGAGTAGTACCGAGCCTTAGTATTTCTACGCCTTGTAATTGTGTGATCCTGTATCACCATAATTAAATGCTGTCTGCTTGTGCGCCCCTATTTTTGAATAGTAGCCATGCATAAGTACGTTAGCGTACAGTTGCATTTTTAAATTCCGGGCGCAGCTACCAAAACCACCCCGACGACACCCACAGTAATGCGTCACTTTGTGAGATATGTATATCTGTAGCTTTGACCCCGACCCCCATAAGAGCAGAACCGACAAACTAGTTACCTTTCACCGCGATAAATGACCCCGCCCAGATGCTATATAAAAGGCCACCTCGTGACCTTGCCAAGTATCCCTCATCTGGTGCACAACTTTCACAGCCATTTCTTGCCATGCCGAGCCCTAGTTTTTATCTGAGAACCCCAGATGCCACCCCAGGTAGTTTTGTCAAAATATTGTGGGACTTTACCTGCAGTACCATGAGTGCCATCCATCCACCCCAGTACGAGTTGCTCAAATCGAGGATCACCCCATCCACCTCGAAATATTGGGCAGTGGTGCACATCCCTCCCACAAACCCAAACCAAGACCCAACGGAAGTCTCCTTTGTGGGGAAATCTATGCCGACTCCGCAAATGGCCATAGAAGCTGCTGCATACGAAGCACTTGCTCGCCTTCGATTCGCGGTGCCCTATGCCAGCGAACGGGGGTATTATTATTTCCCGAGCCGTGCGGCACCCGGAGAAGTAGCATCTTTTCCCGGTGGACGAATTGAGAGAGACCCGGTACTGGCCAACCTTGCCCAGTATGTTATCGCTCAAGAGCGTTTGACTCAGCTGGGTAATGGGTTATCTCCAGAGCCTCGCTGATTTAAATCCTCAGATCGCTATTGGCAGACCACTGAGGCCCGACCAGGAGAGACGCATTCATCGGCTAGTCAATCCGCTTCCCCCGATAGAAGAGGAGTGTGCCCCAGTACCAGAGACGTTTTCTCAGGACCCTATCCATTTACCTTATCATTGTAGACGTCACTGCTATGTTCATTGTCTCAGCATTTATTTCTGTGTCGCAACTCATGCGTGGTATCCTAAAATTGTGCGATGAATTAAATTTTTAGTTTCAATTAATGTGAGTGGTTTTTTTTCTTACTGCTGTTAATTTTATTAACCGTTTTCACTCTCGGTAATTCTGAAGTGAGATTTTTCCCGGAATCGTTGCGGCATATATCTCTTCACGACGTAGATTTTTATTCACGCAGCACCACAGCAGACTCACAACCGCAACCACTCGACCTCGTGCACTAATTGCTAATGCACATACACATGTTACACCTAACTGATCACCTCTGAAGGAGAGGTTAGTGGGTAATCACTCGGGTACAAGCTGCCTCCAACACACTGACAACAGTTAGCGCCCGACACCGCACTTAATTCTCATGATCACCGCCATCACGAAGGGCTAACACTCGAGCGGCAGCATGACGACGATCATCGAGGATCATCACGCACAGGAGCACGGAGAACCCCAGCAACGCCGCCAACCCTCCGCACATCAGGACCACGTACCAGTCCGGCATCACCTCCGCCATTAGAGCCTCGTCTCGAGCTCCTGCAAACAGAAATGGAGGAGAAGGAAGGAGAAGGAGAAGCGAGGCCAGGTGTGAGGAAGAAGAAAGGAGCACCGCGATCATTTTATAGCTCGAGATCGGTGTACGGTGGGCGAGGTCCACCAGCGCCGCTCGTCGCTCGATCGCCGGTGTTCGGAGGCGAATCCGCGAGCAGTGCCGACAGTGCACTGGCCCGCGAGGTGAGTGCACGCTGCACCGGCAGCTAGCACGCTGCGCACTACCGCAGTACGGCCTAGATGCCCTACGCGCTAGACGTCGCCGGTGGAGAAAGCGCGGGAAGGCACACGGGAGAGAGGAAGAGGAGAGAGCCAGAGGTAGAAGAAGAGGCCGACAGTGGGCCCCGGGTCCACCTGTCAGCCAGAGGGAGCACTGTGCTCTCGGGTACGACCAGCGTATTTTAGAAATTTAGAATTTATTCTAAATTTACTATATCCAACGTAGAAATCTCTCGTTTTCCCCAAACCATGGATTTTTCCCACACAGCGCCAGTATACCACAGTGTAGTTTTACACCACTTATTGCCCTCTCATTGTAGATACATTTTATTGCATAAGTAGGATGATTTTTTTTGGTAAGAGCAATGTTTGTTCAAAACAGCTTTTAGCAAATCTCGAGGACGAGATTTTTCTTAAGGGGGGTAGTGTTGTAACACCCCAAAATTTTGACCTTGTTTTATTAATTAAAATTTTGCCAGGAAATTTAATTTTTATTTTCGGGATTTATCTTTTGGTTGCAGAACCTCCCTTTTCTTGGATATTGTGGAGTTTTTCCCCCAAGTGAGAACTTTCCAAAAATATTATTGGACTTGTATACCCTCTCAAGAAAACATTTCTTTTATCAGTGGAATTATTTATATAATTATTATTTTTTTAGCCTTATTTCTTTTGAAATGATTTTTATAAGTTTTAGAGGCTCCTTTGCACTACAACCCTTTTATAGATTCATTTAAAAATTTCACCAAAATTTGGGGATGACATTTGGTGTTCCTAAATCACTTTTATGCAAAAACCTCTCTTAATCAATTGTGAATTTTGAGCTTTACCCCAGGTTTTCAAATCTGGTCCAGATTGTGAATTGCACTACAACCTATTTAAATATTTCTTTAAAATTTCCACCAAAATTTGGAGATGTTAGTAGGAGTATATAATTCAACTATATGCATTAACCCACTGGTGTTCTTTGAAAAATTTGAGCAAAACATCCTCTTTTGCTCTCTGGCTCAGTTTGGTATTTTCTACTGCAACCATATTTTAACTTGCCCTTTTACCCTTGATTCTTTCTCCTGCTTATAGTCCTCCCTGCAAAACCCTTAAGTCCAGGAGAATGGACCCATTGGAGTATTTTTGGTCCATGAAACTATGCCCTTTACTTTCTGTCCAGAATTGGTTTTCTCAAAAACTTGCACTAACAAGTTTTTGTTTTTGACAAACTAACCTTGCCACCCTCACCTACATCTAAAGAGACTTTGATCTGGAGACTTTGGCCAGCAGAAGAGATGCCTAGATGCCCTTGGCATTTCATCAAGCAGGTTAAGGGCATGGCCAGTTTTGGCATGCTTTTAGACTTGCATTAGGAAGTTGCTCTAATGGCCTTACCAGCATGTCTATTAGCTCTCACATAATCATTAGCCTAGTTCTGTTTAGTTACAGGGGCATCAGAGAGGCCTAGAACGCGTTGGCATTGCGTCGAGCACCTGGCGTGCGTGCGCTGGGCGCGCCCAGAGCGCACGTTTTGCACGCGCGCGCACCGAGTCGCCGCGTCCCACTGCCGCCTCCCCGCGCTCGTTCTGGCCACTCCCCTCGCACAGCCTGCACGCCCGACCCCTCCCTCGCCGCAGAGCCGCCCTGGCCCCCTCCTGGCGCCCTACAGCGCCGCCGTCAGGTCGGCCATGGCAGCAAGCGGGCGGCCGCAGCAGCCCCTGCCATGGACGGCGCCGCCCGAGCCATACGCGTGCGCCAGCTGCCCTCTGGAGCAGTCCGAGCTTATCCAAGAACGCGTCCGCTAGCGCCCGTCGCCACCACGCACCCCCCTGCTGCAACAGAACGGCGGTTCGCCGGCGTTCTTATCCACGGCCGCGGAACCGACCTAGTTGCGCTATAAATGGAGGCCCCGAGCTCATCCAAACACCCAGGCAGCCTCAGGCCATCTCTCTAGAGCCCCCCCTCCACCCAGTAGGCCAGAAGCCCTTCCCTTCCCCGTGTCTGGCCAGTTCGGCCGCCGCCGCCCTCCGGTCCAGTTCGTGGCAAGTAGAGCTCCTCCCGTCCATCTAGCACCACCACCCGACTCCCCTTGACCGTGCGGAGCTGCCCAGCACCTCAAACTCGCTCGGGAACCGCCGTAACCCAAAGCCCCAATTCACTAGAGGTCACCGTCCGCCGCAGAACTCGCCGCCGGCGATTCCCTCCACCCCCGCCGACCTAGCGACCACCGGGAGGACCGCCCTAGACTGGCAGATCCATCCCCGCCCTCAGAACCCTGCGGGGAGGCGTCGTTCGCCAGCGTCGATCGACGGAGCCTCGCCTCTGTTCGGCTAGAGGAGGAAGGAGGCGGGGGGGCGACTGGTCAAACCTGACCAGTGGGCCCCCTGGACCCACTGTCAGTGACCACGGGCCGGTCCACGCTGGCGTAAGTGGAGGCGTAAAACTCAAAGTACGTCTCCTGCGTGTATCTATTCGAAACGTTTTTCCTCTTTTTCTGTTTTATTTTAAAAACAGAAATTTGACTAAACTTTGACTGGCCATAACTTTTTAAATATAAGTCCAAATGACTTGATTCTTTTTTTTGTTGTTTCTCAAATTCTGTCTAGTTTATTTTCATATTTATTTGAAAATTTTCCAGACACCTTTTTTGTACTGTTTTAAAATTATGTGTTAATTTAAATTTCCTCAAAATAGGATTTTGGAGAGAGAAGAAAACTTTCAAAAAGTTTTTGGGATGCACCCTGCCTCTCCACAACTTGAAGGCAAGCATTCTGAACCCTGGCTTAATATGGTGTGTGTTGTTTGATACGGTTACAACACCACCTCAACACGAAGTATTCGTTATTTTATGTGATGATATGATCATACTCATGAGTGCATAATGAATATTCCTTACTGTTGGAATTTGATATACTTGTGATAGTAATCACCCTCGTATGCCTTTCATACCTATCGGAGGGAATCCGGGAAAGCCTCTGTCTTGGGTAGACACGAGCTTGTCTCCAGTCTCCGTCGAGACGGTTGTGTCCGGTATGGCATAGTAAGGTATGATGAGTGGGGATTCTGTCTGTTGGTTGAAACACATTTGCTATGCTAATCATGCAGGGAATACTTAAACCTCCTGAGTCGGCCGTAGATCGAGTCTTGTTCCAGTAACCCCCATACTTGTTTCGTACTACCACTTGTCCCTGCCATAGGTAGGGTACGGTTCAGTAAGTTGTCAACCCCTTACCTAGCACACACCGTACAGAGAGGCCATGGTGGAAGATACCGGAGGCATCCGGTAGGCATGCCACCTGGTCCGGGGGCATGGGTGTTTCGGTTGTAGCCGAAGGGGTAGCTCCCCTAGTTTGCGCGCGGTATAAATTTTGTGATCCCATGCTAAGTCGACGGCGTAGCCTCCCCACTTAGAGTTTCGCTTAACGGGTGTCGTGGGTGATTCCAGACACCGGTAAGTTAGGCTAGTGTGTGCGGTTAGGTGTGTTTTCAATTAAAAGACCGTAGACGGAATTAGTCCCGATGGACTAAAGAAATCCGTTACCGGTGGGTAAAGAGTAAACCCTCTGCAGAGATTATACATCTATTCGAATAGCCGTGTCCATGGGTAAGGACTACAGTCTGGGATGGGTCAAGTGTCGGTCTTAGTGTCGGTCTTCGGAGGAGAAAACTGTTAAAGCAGAACTTGGATCATGACTTCTGACTTGTGACGATTATGATTATTATTATTATGGACTAACCCATTATATTATTTGAATTATCGAGTATCCCTGGGACGGTTCTACCTCCTGGATATTCACCATGATCCTTTTATTTATAAGCCCTTTATGTGGTGTCGCTAAGATGCCCGACTGTGGCATGCTTGTTATTCCTTTTATTTATAAGCCCTTTATGTGGTGTCGCCGAGACACCCGACTGCGGCATGCTTGTTATTCCCCTTATTTATAAGCCCTTTATGTGGTGTCTCTAAGACGCCCGACTGTGGCATGCTTGTTATTCCTTTATTTATAAGCACTTTATGTGGTGTCGCCGAGACGCCCGACTGCGGCATGCTTGTTATTCCCCTTATTTATAAGCCCTTTATGTGGTGTCGCTAAGACGCCCGACTGTGGCATGCTTGTTATTCCTTTTATTTATAAGCCCTTTATGTGGTGTCGCCGAGACGCCCGACTGCGGCATGCTTGTTATTCCTTTTATTTATAAGCCCTTTACGTGGTGTCGCCGAGATGCCCGACTGCGGCATGCTTGTTATTCCCCTTATTTATAAGCCCTTTATGTGGTGTCGCTAAGACGCCCGACTGTGGCATGCTTGTCATTTCTTTTATTTATAAGCCCTTTAGGTGGTGTCGCTCAGACGCCCGACTGAGGCATGTTTTCTATAAAAATCCTTTCGAGGCATCGCTCCAGACACCCTATCGGTGCAATCTATTTCTACTCCCATATTGCATATTCGTGTTATATATAAATAACCCTGCTTGCGTGCATCACGGATTGTTATTTTATGACTAATGTTGTGATCATAGAATATTTCGGAGCATGATTACCATTTGTTATGTTATACCTGTGTTCATAATGTTTGCGAGTACATTCAAAAGTACTCACTGGCTTGTCCCTGGCTATTGTCTTGGCCAGATTTCTTGCATGGAGAAGAGCGTTGCGATGACAGCCCCGGAACCCATGCAAAGGTGATAGCAGCCTTGCGAAGATAGGAGTTATCCTGGTCAGCTGTCCTGTGGGAAATGGAGTCCCATAGACGCAGATGAACCACAAACCGCTTCCGCCATCAACCACTAGAAACCAATTGTTGTACTCATAGGCCACAATGGTCTTGTACTACATATCTTGTACTTTGCTTGGAATTTATGTATCAAGTTGGTGCCTCATTACCTAACATAAATCCTGGGGCTGGTGAGCACAAGGATCATTTTCTGGGAAAAATATATCCCGAAAACCCGGTCCTGACATCTTTCTGCTGGCAGTGTTGTGTCCTCCTTCTGTTTTTCCGACGATCTACTTGTTGTTCGCCGGAAACCAGAAGTTGTGGAGGACGGTGCAGGCTTGGACGAACCCATGGCCAAGTTGTTGAGTGTGGTGCAGTGGCCGTCTGTCGGCGGCGGGAAAGCAGATCCGAGGCGGCGAACGACGGCGTAGCGGGAACAGCTCCGGTGCGGTTGACGGTTGCGACAGTGGAGCCGCAGCAGTGAGGCGCAGGACGGCGTGGTCAGAGTGGTTCTGGTACGGTGCACGTCGGCGTCGGTGTCGTGGAGGCACTTCTGCCTCGGCTTCAGCTGCTAAGTCCTTGAGGGCGTTGCGGTTGCGGTTGCGTTGGACGACGACGTCGGGGTACCGGCTCCGGCGTGATGGAGGAGGGCGGTGGTGGATTGGCCGCTATGGGGTGGAGGACGGAGGAGGCTGGGGTTTCGCGGCTGGTGGAGAGGGCGTTTTCGCGCCCACGGAGTATGAATGGGGAAACAGAGGGAGGTGGGGAGCTAAGGGGGAACAATGTTTCGGTTTGAGACGCGCTTGTTTGAAATTTGGGGAAAGTTACAAACTTTGCCCCCGTCTAAAATTTTGGACATATTGCGGGTTGGGGGTAGGACAGTCATGTCAGGTGTCCCAAATGTGGGCGGTATAGATTTCGGCCGAGCGCATGGGTAGGCACCCACGGCGTATGAATGCTTCTCGGAGGCGGTTGAGACTGGCGTCTTGGTGAAGTTACAAACCTACCCCGGTTTAGACCTTTGGACATCGGGCCGATAGGCTACACGGGCCAGAGTTAGGATAGTAATTTCCTACCACTAAAACATTAGTCTCGCGCAGTTTCGGGTGACCAGAGGCCTATTTGGCGCTTCGTTCAATATTTGGGAGCAGAAGCATTAACGTTTTCGGTTCTCTTGAATTGAACTTTCAGGATTTGTCAAACTTCACAAATCTTTATCTTGAAAATCTTGAAGCTACGATTATTTTGGAATGGAGGGGGTACATTTGAATATACATTGTACATGAGTATAAATTAAAAAAATATGCAACTTACCTCAGTTCATGCATGGTTCCAGATATAATCTCCTTGGTTGCAAAAAAAAGTTAGATATGCGTATGAATATATATAGCATGTTCAAACTCACAACAAAGATTGATGCCCCCTTTTACATCTGATTTACAAATGCCATTATCTCGGGTTCAAATAGATGAATGCACTTCCTATGAATTCGAATCTTCGAAACCCCCTTTATGTTGAATTCGACATGTATTCTATTTCGTAGCTAGCAATTTGGAATGTATCCATGCAAGTGAAAATGTATAAAGTGCTTCACACTAACAACATGGAGTGCACTAATTAATGTTTATATATGAATTGCAAAAGCATCCATTGCCTGTATTTCAAACCGCTCTCACTCTATGGATCGATAATATGAAATAAACACATGCACATGCTAGAATTCAATAGAGTATGGGTGTCTGATAGACCGATTTTCGTCCATACGCAATTTGCAAAATTCATGATCTCATCCAAAAATAATAATGCCATTTATATTTTAATTTAATGCGTAGAACCGCCTTTTACACGTAGATGCACTATGCCTCGCCCCGTTCTCACAAACGCGTTATATATCTCTCTATCTAACGCATAAGTGCACACACTTTATATGCATCGGCATTTCTCTTTCACACATGCTCACAATCTCTCTCAGGGTGTCGGGGTGTCTCACGCACATGCTCTCTCTGTTTCTCTCTCTCTCTCTCTTTCTGACTACTATGTACCACTCTTTTCACTAATCTCAGTTGGAAAACACTATTTCTCTCACATGCATATATACACATGCATGGTCTCTACTAGCCCTCTATACGCACATATATGTGCCTACGTGTCTCCCGCACGCACATTATCTTTAGGCCTCTCTCGCACACATTGCCCCCCTGACACACCTCTCTCTTAGTAGTTGGCAGATATGATTTCATCATATCATTCGGTAGGATATCCCTGGCTGTTAGGCTGGATGGTAATACGAGGCAAAGTTTTACCCTAGTTCGGATCGGACCCTTGCAGTTGAAGAAAGAGCCTACTCCTGGTACTGTATATTAGTGATAGGGGTGTGTACAAAGTACACGTGAATACCAGGCATTGTGCGTGTGTGTATACTATCGACGAACTAGCCCCAAGCTTGTATAACGTACTAAGGGCCTAGGGTTACAAATCATATATAGTCGGCTTATCACCAGTGGGGATAGAGTCCTCCGCGACTCTGGTAGCTTCGTGTTGTACGCCGAGTCCTCCACATGGGTCTTCGTATAACACGTCTCGGTCCAACCTATATGTGGCGCAGGATGGAACCGACCCATGAGTCTTCATGTTGACCCACCACAACTAGAAATGATGTGCCCACCACACCACACACGCAATCGGCCACTAAGAAAATAAGCATATACAATAGTACAACGGTATCTAGCTCACGATACGTCTCCATATTTTGTTGATGACACTGACGGACTTTGCATTTGATGCGTGCTCCGTATTTTGTTGACGACACTTACGGTCATTGTATTTGAAGCGAAAGCACGATATGGTCACTGGACTTCAGAATAAGCTCATCACGGTCACCACATACATTTTGTCGTGCTAACCAACATGTGGTTGGATGGTTAGAGGACAGTGGTTTCTCGAGCCCACCAAGGTTAAAGTCCCGGTGCTCGCATTTATCTTGTGTTAATTTCAGTATTTTCCGGCGATGTACGTTCAGTGGGAGGAGACGTTCCACTCGACTACGAGGCACCTATGGTGACTTCGTAAAATCTCAAGATCATATATGCTGGCCCACTCTCTCGAAGGTGCTCATAGGGGTAGGGTTCGCATGTGTGCGCTTATAGCGGTGAGTGCTTGCGCGTATATATGAGCCCTTGCGTCTGTACCGTGTTAAACAAATACATATCATGATTATACGGTCACTGGCTCACCCGTACAACTCCGTATTTTGTTGATGACACAATCAATTGACCAGTCAAACGTTCCACGCGGCGCAACTAGTGTTGCACCATCGGGGCGCGTAACCGTGGGGCCCACCTGTCAGCCCGTATATGAAAGAAAGAAATGGTAGTTTGAGTCTGTACTGTGTTAATAAAATAGGAGTACATTTTAGGGTGATCATACGGTCACTGGCTCACCATACAGCTCCGTAATTTGTTGATAACACGATCAATTGACCAGTCAAACGGTCCACATTCAGCAGCGCACATTACCATAGGGCCCACCCGTCAGCGCGTATATGAAGGACATAAATGGTAATAAATTAGTGGTCGGTGGGTATTCGAAGTCGTGAGACCTCTGGTTGGCAGTCACCGGCGGTTGGGGGGCGTTCATTGGGCGGTGGGTTTGGGATCCCCGGAGAAAAAGCTCGGCCGGAGGGAGGGGGGTAGAGGGATGGCCGGTGCGGTGGCGGACCGGCGGTGGGGAGTGGTTTCGGGGAGGGCGGGCCGGCCGCGGGCGGCGGGGGCTGGCGGTTCGGCCGGTGGTGGCTGGCGGCTCAGGGGGGTGGAGTTTGATGATAAACTGGAGGCCCTTGATTTCGTATCCAACGGCTGGAAAATCTAATGACCAGAGATGAAAAAGTCAGTCGACTGACGTGTAGCCTCACCCCGCACGTACACATGCACGCACGCATGTAGGCGTGCAACACTGACACGTACACACGCACGCATGCTGGCGTGCAACACTGACACGTACACATGCACTCACGAACACACGCACGTACGCACCCATGGATGCAACACTGAAACGTACCCTTGCACACACGCAACACTCGCACGCCTGCATGCACACAGCACACGACGCAAGACACACGCTCAACCTATACGTGCATGCACCCTTTGTTAAGGACATGGATTGTTACGGGTATTAATCAATCTTACTGTGATAAGCAGAACATTGATGTTTGCAGCCGTCTTTATGAATCACAACGTATCGAACGGGCTATTAACATAGGCTTATCTAAATGAAAAAGATGACATCACACTCAATGAACAATCATCGGTTTATGAAATGCCGCTTCTGACCGCCCTGGCCCACCAAAGGTTCCTCTGCTGTGCGCTGCCTGGGTGGGGTCACTGAGATGCAAGCCATGCACCCAAAGAGCCCACACGTCAGTGGAAGAATGGCGCGGTGTCCAAGGTCAGAGTCGAGGGCGCCACTCGCGGCATGCCCGGCTGAACACACCTCCGTGCCGCATTCAAACGCCTCAACCCGCCCGTGTGGAAGCCAAGAAACCCATTATGGACACACGTCCGTTCATGACCGGGCCGGCGTTTAAATGCAACGCCGGCCGAGCTCCTCCCTTCTGCCGTCTATTTAATCTCCTATTTAAACGAGGCCAAACGCTGGCCAAGAATCGCACACCTCCGCCGCTCCCCTATCTCCTCCACCATTTTGTCCACTCTTACAATGGCTTACGAAGAGTAGTTATTCCGCATCCAAGCAGGCTGGGTAGCCTGCCGGATATGAGCTATGCAGCTCACTGATCCACCTCCCTCCCCTCGCCCGACGGAGCCAGTTGCCGCCCCAAGCCGGCGCGCGGTTCAGCAACTCGCCACTCCAGGCCAGCTCGACGAGGAGCGGCGCACGGGCGTCGTTGCTTCCGTCCACGCCGCCGCCTCGTATCGCGTCTCCCGTTTCTGTGGCTGAGACTCCCATGTCGGCGGCCACGCCATGCAAGCAGCGACAGAAGTCGGGTGCGCGGAGAGCGATGAGTCGGTGGCCAGCGCCTCCGCGTTCGCCGCCATCATCGAGGAGAAGTAGAACACATGAGGCCGCCGCCGCTTGGATCCCATGAAGGCCACCGCGGAGACGGCGCCGGCATACACAACAGGTGTCTTGCCGGATCCTTTTGTTGCGAGGACCTTCGTCGACCCCGCATGGGCTCCACGGAAGAGGGGAATGTTAGGATGAACTCGAGCCGGTGCCGGCCATGGCGAAGTAGTGGCCGGTGATGAACTCGAACCGGTGCCGGCCACCATCATCTTCAGCACCAGCCAATGATATCAGTTGGGCAGTGGGGAAGCGAGCTGTCCTTTGCGCTGAAGCATATACCTCCGGGGCTCCCAGCAGTGCGGTGATCGTGCTGCCGGACATGAGGGACACAAATCGATCGGCGGGCGACCATTTAGGCCAGGTATTATATACCTGTGCTGTCCAGAACTAGCACCGCGTAGTTCATTTGAATGTAATGAAATCCGTCATGTTTGTATGAAAATCCGGTATTTTATATGATTTCCGTCGTTGTTTATATGAAATATCAGTTTGTCTACGTGTTTGCGTGAATTTCGTCCGGTTGGTTGAGTTGCTGTCATAATGTGTGCGGCTACGGTTGGATGGCGTAATTTGCGGGTCGCCGGTCGGTCTGCGGGCGGCTCGGGCGGCGTTGTGGGACAAAAAAACACAGCTCGTGCGAGCTCGTCTCCAACGTGCGCGCTGGAGGATGCATGACAGCATGAGCACCCGAGCCATTCCTCGTTCATCGGTGGCAAAGGCACCGGTGGACAAAAGGGTCGCCAATATTTTGGCTACCCCGGGCAAGATCCAAACAGCCCCTCCCAACAGATTCAAATCCCTCGTTCGCCGTGGAATTTTGCCATGTGTTGTTTTCATGGACTAGCAAGATGCCCGTGCATTGCACGGAACATCAAGATGCATTTTTTTACAAACTCCCGCATGCATGCAAGGGATAATTAATGTCCTCCTTTGCTAGTACCACGAGGCAAACACCATTAATATTGCATCGATTAGTGTTAGTGGCCTTGTATATCTGCAAATTGTAATTTTGATAGTGGCCCCTTGTATATAAAAATGGAGGGAGAAAGATGAGAGATAAGGTGAGGAGGAGTGGGGCGTGGTGGTGACTGGTGGTCGGACTGGGCGGAGGCATGGGGATGGACGGCGCATTATGTCTAGGTTTGTATCTCTCTCACACACACCCACGTAGGTGGGGGACGTGCACGAAGAGAAGAGGTGCACGCACGGCGCACGTACTCCCGTCTCTTTCCCAACCACACCCGCGCGGGTACACGGTGGAGCTCATTTCTGTACGAAAAAGGCAGCCCACGTGGTAATTTGGCACGTGTACTGGTTGTCCACTTGGTGGAGGGAGGATCGTCTACCACGGGTGAACAAACAAATTGCGACTTGACGCGTTATGTTAAATTAAAAAAAGAGGCAAACCATGTGGGGCCTACCTTAGAGGCAAGGCTCTATACACTGGAGTACTTTTGATGTGTCCCGTCAACTCGCAGAACGAGGAGAAGCTTGCTTAGTACGCCGTCTCCCCCGCCCACGGGCGCGGTGGCTCGCAGGATGAGGTGAAGCTTGCTTACGAGTAGTAGTAGTAGTACTACTACTACTGTACGCCTTTACGCCCGCTCCCTCGCCCACGCGCGCGGTGGCTCGCAGCACGAGGAGAAAATTTTACTACTCCCTCCGTTTACTCCTCGTCCCTACTACGTACTTTGGTTAGTACTCCCTCCATTTACTTATACAAGGCCACTATAAAAAATACATTTTGCATCTATACAAGGCCACAAATAGTAATCGAGACAAAAGTTACTACTCCCTCCTTTCCAGTTTATGGCTCAATTTCAAAATCTCTCCAACCAAGGTAGACGGTGAGTGGTCGAATTAATTTCGTAGTTTGCACAAGTAATTAGTACGCTCGTTTTTCTCAAGAAGTTATGTTTACCGAGGCATTAATTAGAACGAATGCATGAATGACCACTAAATTTCCATGAACTTGTACATGCATTGGTTAGTTTCCTCTTGACACTGCTTGCGTCGGGTGATCTAACGCACCTCAAAATCCAACATGTAAAGGTACTACTACTAGTATAGTAGAATTGAGACTTATCAAACGGAAAAACGAATGTTTTTTAGATGAGCCCTATAAACCCTAGTGGGTACGTACTCCGTAAAAACAGATTTTTCCAAAACTAAGTCGCTCCCTTTCATGAATTCTGTACTTCCTGTCGCCGACATGTGGGACATATAGCAATCGGGTCGACGTGTCAAGCACCAAATAACAGTGCAGAACAGCAGGGGGATGCACCCCACTCGTACCGGCCCAGTAGTAGTAATGAGCAATGCGACGTCAAATCACAATGCCGCACCTTCCCAGACGGACGAAGCAACCATTATTTCACACTTCGGTTCGCCATCATCTCAAACCACGTAGTATTGCTTCTACCTCAAGAGGGACACGCGCATCGCCTTGGTACATCATGACACGTGGGACCGCATGACAGGCCATGCTCCCCCGCCGATCGCTCGGTAAAATCACCTCATTTTTACTATACTTCCTCCGTATCGGTTTACTACATGGCATGCACGTCGTTCTAGGTTGAGAATTTAACTGGCTATATATGTGATGAACAGTACTCTAGCCTTTTAAAAAATGTATACTTTTGTACAGTAGTACTATCGATGGATTGCGCCATGGAGAAAAAATTGAAATAAAAAAAAGGTGGTACATATAGAGAGCGCTCGTCGCCAAATTATGCATATAATACTATTAAAAAAGCTAGTACGTGCTTAATTGGGGTGCTAAATTCTATTAAAGAAATACTAGTAGTATGTACATACTGAAGAGTTAAAGTAACGAGAAGAAACATAACATAGTTCTGCTGGGGGCTCAGCACAACACACCCCTCAAATTAAACTAAGCACACCTGAAATTAAACTATGCAACTAATCCGGTAGACACTGCATTAGAAGTTTAGAACCACCATGAGCAACGACACTGCCACCTTACTCGGAGTCCTCGTCCACGTCCTCGACTTCGTCCTTGTCCCTCTTCCTCTTGGCCGATACTTCTTTGCTTGAACCGCACACTTGGCTGTTGCTCTTCATCCAACCCTTGTAGATATTGAAACAAAGGTAGCCATCCATTGCAGCGTAGTGGATGTGGTCTATATCTAGTACATTCCGCTGCCATGCATGACGATGAAACGTGTAATGAGGTTTCTCCAGTTTACGGTACGAAGGATGAACCATGGCTCCTGCCAGGGTCAGCATTGAAGGCTGACGAGAGGGCACCAGCCGATTCTTCTGGAGGTCGAAGGGGTTGCCTACAACGAGGCCTATCCGACCCAGGACTTCTTTGTCGTTCTTAAAGTCTACAGTAACGAATTTCACTGTTTTGTCCTTGAGGAAGTTCTTAAAATCCTGGCACTCAACGTCGGCATGGCATATGTGGTAGACCAAGCAAACGTTATGTACGCAAACCTGGATCACGGCGGGCTTCTTCCTCTCTTCGTCCTTTAGATCCTTCTCTCGTCCCAGGACTGTGGTGTACTCAACATCTAGCCCAGCGACCCACTCATCATCTGAGTTTTCGAACATGCGTCTGAAGCGAGAAAGGCATCCTTTCACCGTCGCGGAAGAACGGGTGTAGATGACGTCGAACTCATCGCCGGTGATGGTTCTAACCTTGTACTCACCGCCGATCGTGGAGATTTGGGACGCCATGGATTTGGGAGGAGGGTTAGGATTAGTGGAACTGCCGTAATGTGAATGGACGGGACGACTAGGAGCGAACCGCCGTAGTATTGAAGGACGTGCGGGGACGAGTAGGAGCGAACTGCCAGCGTGCGAACGGCAGGGTAGTGGCTTTCCATTCTCCCATGATACGGGCTTCCGAGAGCCCTTGGATCTGAGATCGAACGGTTGCATGGCGTGATTCTAGACCTATGGGTGAATATCCTATCCTGGAGGGTTATTCTGCAAATTTTCAGCAACTTAGCATGCGACCGTTTGATCTCAGATCCAAGGGCTGCCAGCAGCCCGTATCATGGTCGCGCCTACCACGACCGTCGCGTCGCTCGCGCGGTCGCGCCCTTGGAGATTTAACACGGTGCGTTAGGCTATCTGATGTTGGCATGTCATACATAGTCATCACTTAGTCACTCATACTACAACAAGGTTGGCTATAAGGTTGGCTATAAGTGTATTTTTTACTCCTCTCTATCTCTTTCTTCGTACTCCCTCCGTCCCATAATATAAGAACGTTTTTGACACTAGTGTAGTGCCAAAAACGTTCTTATATTATGGGACACAGGGAGTACTAGTATTTATTGCATTTGCCAAGGAGTGACCTCTTCCAATGAAATGGTGTTGCTAAGTTTGCTTCATTTAATTAGCTATAGACTCAAAATTGTCTTTTCACCTAGGTACACGCGCTTAGCACCGTTTCTTCCTTGGGTCACCAAACTAGTCTCTCTCTTCTTGATTAACTTGCCACATCAGACTTTATGCCTATGTGGCAAGCTTAAGCACCTGTAGGAGCAAGTAAAAGTAAGTACAATAGTGCGCTTTACATGGCATTTTTGCATATGTGGAGGAAAGAGAGGCAAGGAAAAAGTGGAGAAGTGGGCTCTCATGCAAGAGCCAGCCTCTACTACATGGTGGAGCATTGGGAGAGGCACCTGTATGGAGGTGGTCAGGAATCGGGAGACTCACGCCGGTCGTAGCGCCGCAGTTAAAATGATAATGGCAAGTCAAATCACGGGGCCCCACCTGTCCAGCAGTAACTCGCTGTCAAATCACACAGCCCTACGTTTGCAGCAGCCTACTCCCTCGTCTTCTCGCGTCTCTGTCGAACCGACTAGGCGGAACTGCCCCGCCTACCGCGCAGGAAAAGCCCCGCCCTCGACTTTTAAATACAACTACATCCGCTTAAGAATCCAATGATATACTTTTTGTGACATAGTAACTCATATTTAGTTAGTCAAATGGATGACCTAGAACTACGTGCAGGCCCTATAAACCGAGACGCCTAAAAATAAAAAAACCGAGACGGAGAGGGTAGTTCAGCACGTATCTTTTTAGATCAATATAGTCGGGATTCACCAAGGAGCAAAACCAAGTGGTAGGCTGCTCCTGTCGTGTTGGCGTAGCAACTCAAGCAGGGTCAGTCCGCACACGAAATGGCGACACACTTAACAGGACCCCTTTGGCCGACATGTGGCTCATCCACCGTCTTGTTCCACGTGCGATGCACCAAATTACAGTTCGGAGCAGCGGTTGGAATTGGAGGCACCCCGGTCGTAGCGCCGCAGTAGTAGAAAATGAGCGATGAGGGGTCAAATCACAAAGCCCCACCTTTCCCGCATTAAGCTGGACGGACGAAGCAACCATCATTTCACTCTAGGGCGCAAGAGCATAAAGAAAAGAGAAAACAATGATGCGTGCGGCAGCTACCTAGGGCACCCTAGGGTAGGGGTCTCCACTACAGATCCTTTTTTTGAAAGCGCCTCCACTACAAATCGGCTTCTCCCTCGTCCTCTTGAAGAAAACCGATGATGAGTGCGGCGGTAGGGTTTGTAGGAGTACTACGGCGTGCGGGGCCACGTCGTAGTAAACGGGTTCGAGTCGACGCCTTAAATATGTGTGGGCCGCTTGGTTTTACGGGAACGAGGCAGCATTTTGGGTTCGGGGACCAGTGGAGATATAGTACGTACAAAAAATTGTGGACGTAGGTTCGACCGAAAGGCAATGATGCATGGGCCCTGCATTTTGATATACCCGGGGCCGCGTGAAATTTGCTACTCTACTCAAAACTAGTAAGGTACACATGTATTGAACGCATGAGATTTCGAAACCAAATTATGAATAAATACACACTATAGCATGTAAAGCTTTGAGTCATATATGCATGATGTAGATGTTCGTTTAGTTCTTATAGTTCATCTCATTCAAAATCAATTAGTTTTATAAAAATGTTAAGATTCATGGGGTTGTGCATTGTAAATCATAAAGTAAAAAACAAATAATGGCAATTCATTTAGAAAAAAATAATCAATTATGATACAGAAGATTCTAGAACAAAGGAGAAGTGCTTGTGTTTTGAGGTTTGTGCATTATGCTTAAGTTCAACCATGGAGTCTTCTAAATTGTACATGTGGCAGATCTGGTGGAATGTTGATGATATCCAACGGCCAGTAGTGCTCGGATTTGCCTATCTCTGCACTGTCGGGTTAGCTTCATCCAGCGACCATCTTTCAAAGTTATTGGCACACTATATAGTTCTTGTGCCATAGTTGCATGTTTTGGAAAAAAGCTACTAGTGGGTTGTACTATCTATTTAGGAATAGAAGATGTATACATGGAAGTTGTAGGGAAAGAGATGACATGGAGCATCTCAATTCCTATGAGTAGGGATTGGAAAAGAGATGTCATTTGGTTCACATCATAGGAACTTTTCTATTGAATCTAGAGATGACATGTATCTCAATTCCTATGAGGAGGGATTAGAAAAGAGATGTAATTTGGTTCATATCATAGGAACTTTTCTATTGAATATACGCTAATGTTTATTTTCCTTTGAAATTAAGGGAGTATAGGAATCCATTCATATGAACCAAGTGGCTCTAAAGCTATAGAAATGATATCATGTTTATTTCCTTTGAAATGTGGAGTATATGAATCTATTCCTATGAACCAATTGGCTCTAAAGGAAAAAATCCTATAAAAATCATATCATATAGAGTTCCTATGATATTCCTCGACACTAAAGGATGCTTGAAATTGCTGCGGGTGATACGATGGTCTTTCTTTGTAGACTCCTCACCCATCTTTATAGTTACCTCTCGAAGATGAATGAAATGATATATACATGGTATTCTACATGTGCAATTTGGTACACGAAAACTCGGTAAAAGTTTGCGAGGTTCGAATTTTCAATAAAGCTATATGCACTGCATTTCGGAACGGAGGGAGCATACGGCAGTTGCTAACACTCACGTGGAAGATTTGTGTGTAGGAGGAGTGGCTGTTCTGTTAAATGACATGGCAAAACTGACACTGTCGGATGCCGATCTAACGGTTCTTACGGCGTTCGTCAGGAAAAGGCTTGTGGCGAACGTTTGTCGGATAATGATTTACGGACACATGCATTGCATTGATACGTGCCCCCCTCTCTCTCACGCACACGCACCCTCACGAGTCACGACTCTCCCGAGTCCTCTCGCAGACTCGCACGTCGCACCCACCGTCTATCTGCAGGTAGACGTCACGCACATATGTGCTCTTCACACCCTACCCTCAGAACTTCTAAAAAACAAAAGACGGCGCGCACATTTTATTTTAGCTCACACGTCACACACTTATACTATTACTCTTGCGGCGAACGTTCTTTGGGCATAGTATATTGTACTCTCACGAAGAGAAGCGGTGCACGCACGCACTAGTTCTCTCACACCCACTCGCGGGTACACGTAGGAGCGCATTTTTTTGAAGCTGGTACAACAAAATCACTCCACTATATATAAAAGCAGGAGCCTTAGCGCTTGCTTTACTAGGGTTCCTCTCGTTCACTCTCTCATGCTCTCCAGATCTAAGCAACACATAGGTGGCCACACTCTCTCTCAGCTCACGGCTGGTCACAAATCCGGCCGGACAACCTCGACCGGGGCAGGGGTGTAGGTGCATCGTTCACGCTGTCGTCGGCGGCGAGGGAGGAGACCAACGGCTGCCCGCGCGTCCCGATCGGCGGCCGTGCCGTTCTCTCCGAGAGAGCGCCGGCTCGGGAGGGCCTCCGACCCCTTCTTCCTCCCTGCGGTATTGTGGCCAAGATGCGGCCTCCCGACGCCGTCTTTGCCACATGCCGACGACCCTCAGGTATATATTCCTTCGAAACCTGCCTTGCTCTACTGCCCCAGCTCCCTTCGTGTGGATCCTTTTCTACTTCCGTCCGCTGTTCCAAAGCCACCTAGACTTCTACTATTATTAGAAGTAAAGCTAGTTCATACAGTCGACTCAAAGCGTTGGTTCAAACAGGGAAGAAAGTGGGAAAGCTGTAGCATGAATCTAGGACTTGGTTCTAAGAGGAAACGGGGGAAAGTAGTAATATCTGTCACTGTTTAAATAACCGTATTTCGTATTTGCGCAAACAGGGATGTCTGTCTCCATATCGTTTCGGGATGTCTGTCTCCGTATCGTTTCTATCCGCGCAATCAAAAGCACACACCTCAGTTTTAGTACAACTGCGCAAAATGAGATGGCTATCCCTCGTTGCCGTCGTCTAACCTCCCGTCTTCAAGGTATCCCTACATTGGTAGTAACTAAGGTAGAATGACCAACGCAATCTAAAAGAAGCTGATTCGTACGTTTTACTTCCTGATTGCAGTGCAGGGACGAGCGAAAACAACTGCATCCTAGTCCGGAATGCACTTTCTACCAGTTCATCCATGGACCGAGGACTAGCTGGCACGGCTGCACGGCGGTTTTTTGGACAGGTGCGCGGACAAGAGGCATTGTGGTCTGCTTATTTCTGCAAATAGCGGTGCTTAAATTTAGTGGAATGCACAAGCATTTCAGCTGGTCAGTACACTGCATGGTTCAGTTCAGCATTCCAGCTGAGACCACAATTATAATTGGTTATTCTGGAATGAGAGAACCTAACCCTGGATGGTGGCAACAAGAAAAAACCAGAGTGAACTCCAGGAAATTTAAGCCTGCCGGGAGGCCCTTTGCTCAGAGAAGCCTTGCTTGTTTTTTCCTGATTTGTAAACCTTCTCACAACTTTGTCTTTTGCTGTGAACTAGTATATGTTTGTTATGTTCTATGAATCATTGAGATGTATAAAATTGCTTAACTTATGCTTTTCAAGTTTTTTATGAAGACGAGTTTAATGTGAGTGTTCCACATGAGCGCTGGACTAGCGTGTGAACGTTTGGAATTTATTACATTGTGGCCTCAATTAACTGCATGAACCACTGTAACAAGATACATAGTTGCTTATATGTCAGACAGCAGATTGTTGATTGTTAGCTGGTCGATAGCCTAGTGTTGAAGCGAGCTGAGCCAATGTGCCGTGTTTTGCACAACTGCTTACAAGTGGGGTAGCACCAACAGTGTTTACAAGTACTTATGTATACGTCGGCGCACGGTTCTCGAACGAGTGCTCTATTTCATCAAAACACACACTGCTCGTATGATAAACCGTGACAACTTATGTCTTACCATGCCATATTCATGAAAAAACTAGTGAGGACGCATCTGTTTCGGCAACAATTACGATGGTTCTCACATGATTCACGGGCACACAAAAGTAGCAGCAGTTCCCATAGACGGATTCAAACAGAGTACTAGCCCCAGAGGGGTCGATAACAGGCAAGGTTCGGATAATTAGACACAATCCAAACTACTATTAAACACTAGCTGGGGCAACTATTTCATGCCTCGATCTAATTTGGGCTGGACACAAGACGGACCTTGCCATGAACATCATCGAGGACGTCCCGCAGCAGCTCAATCCTGTGAACCTTCATGAAGACAACCTTGTGGCCTTGCCACTGATAAACTTGTTTGTGGAGGCATGCCACGTCATCTTCCTGCGTAAGCTTGACAAGAACAGTATGCCTCACAAACGAAGGAGTAGCTTTGAACTTCTTGTGCTTCAGTACACCCTGGACAACACGCCTGACAACAGTGAGGCTGGAATACAACTCTTCATTGGTATAACCGCAAATGGCTTCCAGGATCCAACAGCCTAAGAACTCTGTTTTCCCAGTGCGTATATTCAGGTCGTCCGCCTCATAGCGAGTGACATGTACAACCACACAATCCTTGTCTGCATCAGGGCTCTAATTGAAACAGAAACAAATTCTGAATTACTTTTCAGTATAAGAAACACAAGTTATTTAAACCACTATGTATAGCATGGCATCGAAGCTAATAAAATTTTGCATTATTAATCACCACATACTTCCTTTTCTAAAAAAATCACCACATACTTAGATGAAAAACCACAATCGAGATCGGCAAAGAAGGAAATCACCTTGGGCAGCTCAGCGGGGGGGGGGGACACATCCTCGAAGGGGGAAAACTGCTCCTGCAGTGCCACGGGGGCTGTAACCTCAAACGGGGCGTTGACCATCTCAGTAGTGGCCGTGAGCGTATCTGGGGTCGGCTCGGTGGTTGCCTCCATCTTCTTGGAGCTCTCTGTCTCGTGGGGATCAGCCTCCCGCGTCTGCTCCAATATCGGCAGATCTTTGCCTGGTTCTCCTTGGTCCATCATGAAACTGACGAATACTAGGAGACCACTGAAAGGAAAACACAATCGCAATGACAATGAAACAAAAAAGAGAGTGAGGATCGGTTACTGCTTTGCAAAAGTTCTTTTTTTTCTCTGAACGAAAATATACCAACATCACGGATCCGCTTACCTTCCCTTCGTTCGGAGAGAAGAACAGTGGCAGATGCGAGTGTTGCCTTTCTTGAAGACGGTGAGGGAGAAGGGGATTCAGCGAAGAGTGAAATGATGGTTGCTTCGTCCGTCAAACTTAGACTGCGGGGAGGTGGGGTTTTGTGATACGACGGCTCGTTACTGCCGCGCTACGACCGGGGTGACTCTCCGCCTGCATACTGCCTTCTAATTTGGTGGATGGCATTTGGGCCCGCGCGCTGCATGGCCCGCATGTCGGTGAACAAAAGTATAACGGCATTCAGTAGAGGGAGACGTTTCAATGACCTAGGAGGAGCCAGAAGCGGTAGAGTGTCTCCACTGTACTAGTAGTAATTGTTTTTCTGGGTAGCTGTAGAGTGTCTCCACTGTACTAGTAGTAATTGTTTCTCTGGGCCCAAGACAAAACAGCCCATCCACACTAGTAAATAGTAAAATCAATTCAAAAGCCCATATATTTACTGAATGAGAGGCGCTACCCACACCCAGCACACCCCCCCCCAAAAAAACCTGGGTGCTCTTCTTCCTCCTCGCTCCCACCCACCTCACGTCAGCTCGCTCCACTCGTACCCCCAAATTCCTCACCTCACTCCTACAGAAAACCCCAGCTCCCCTTCTTCCTCACTCCTACAGAAAACCCCCAGCTCCCCTTCTTCTTCGCTCGCACTACAACTAGGCTCGTCATTCGTTACTCTGCTCAAATCCGTGAGCGCGACGCGACGCCCTCGAGGAAAATGGAGTCGGCTGACCCCAGCGCCAAGAAGATGAGGCTCCCGCCAGCGGCGACGCCTGTTGTAGATCCCGCACCCGGCAGCGCGGGGAGAAGCGGCGACCCCGCCCCCACCGGATCCCAGGAACCCGTAGAATCTCGGGTGGACCGCATCAGCGATCTCCCGGACGCCGTCCTTGGGGAGATCATCTCGCTTCTCCCCACCAAGGATTGCTGCCGCACCCAAGTCCTCTCAATTCGGTGGCGCCCTCTATGGCGCGCCGTGCCCCTTAATCTCGACTGTCGTCAGCTATCTCTCTTCAATGATTTTGAAATCCCCAGAGCCATCATCTCCTCCCACCAGGGCTCCGTTCAAAGCCTCTGCATCCCGTCATGCTACCTGAGCAAGCATACCATGCCCTGCACGGTGGACGCCTGGCTGAAATCCCCTGAATTCACAGAACTACAGCTGCTTGAGTTCTACTATTCCCCTGGAAATCACATACCACATACCGAACGCCATGAACTTGTGCCCTCAGCACCGATGTCCATCTCGCGGTTTTCGTCCTCTCTCCACACCGCCACCTTTGCGCTGTGCTACCTACCAGACAATCTGGTACTAAACCTTCGACTCCCATTTCTCAAGAAACTTTCACTTGTGCGGGTTCGTATATCGGAGGCCTCATTGCACAGCATCATCCACTCCAGTTGCCCTGCGCTGGAGTGCTTGGTGCTTGTTTTCACAGTTAGAATCGGTTGTCTCCAAATAAAGTCGCCTAACCTTGTAAGAATTGGAATTTCTTTTGACGGAAGGCAGCTCATCATCCAAGATGCCCCTTCACTTCAAAGGTTGATCCTTGATTCTAGTTATTCACCGTTGCAAATAACCGTCCTCTCTGCGCCTAAACTGGAGACCTTGGGTGTAATACATGATCTCTGTGCTCATTTCAATATGGTGTTTGGCTCCACAGTTCTTCAGGTACTTTATATTATCATCTACACTTGTAACCATAAGCTGCATTTTAAATTTCTGCGCATAATTTATATATCATCTTGGAGTACACATTTTGTACTAATATTATGTTCTATGCTCAATGAAGAGTTTCTCCATGGATGGCCTATCAATGGTGCTGGATTCTGTCAAGATCTTATATATCCAAATGAATAGTTTTGATCTGAACAAGATTATTGGCTTGCTGCAATGCTTTCCATGTCTGGAGAAGTTGTATATAAAGGTGATAATTTCACGCACATTGGAAGCCCGCATATAGTGTACTAGAATTAACCGTTCAGCTGTTGCTCTTTCGACACTCTTCTTTTAGACCTTAACTGTTTTCAATCTTCATGTCTATTTAGGCAACAGGACGGGGTAAGAAAGTTATAACCAATCGGTGGATTCGTAAGCATCGGGATTTTCTCACTTCTCATGAGATTCGATTGAAGACAATAACGCTAGAACGATATGTAGCCAACCGTGCAAACACAAGATTTGTCACATTCTTCCTGCTGAATGCGAGGTTACTATTGTCCATCAGGCTTAAGTTTATCAGCAGCATGGTTTTGACGGATGGGTATGTCGAAGAGCAAAAAAAGGAGTTTCAGGTGGGCAAAAGAGCTTCTGAACGTGCCGGGCTTCTATTTACAACATATTGTGGTCATAATCCAGTAAATTTTACGACCCAGGATGTTCATTCTATGGACCTGACCGATCCATTTGACTGTGACTGCCGAAAACAGTGCTGGAGTTAGATGTTGTTGCCCTTTTCAATCTGGTTTTTTTGTAAACCTGATGAACAATTAACCCTCGTGCTTTTGTACAGTTTGTAAGCTGGAGTTAGATGTTCCTGCCCTTTTCAACTCGGCTGTGACTGTCATATTTTCTTTGAAACAAGGCAAATGGCTTGCCATTCGTTTAATTTAGAGTGAAATATTGTAACAAATCCCAACCAAGGGAAATAACATCACTCTCGCCGGCTGCTTGAGCTCACTGTGCATTACAGAAGCCAAGTGATTAGCCCCCACCAGCACCCACAAACTTATTTCGAACTAGCACATCAAATGGGCTGTAAATTTTCATAGGAAAGGCTGCATGACCGTGACAGATTTGGATTCTGACATTTGGGACCCGCGAGGAAATAGCCTATCCAAGGTGGTGTCGACTTACTAGCCAGTCAACAAACGATTCTGCCTACCAGCCGTTGGATTGACATCCAACATCTGTCGTGTATCTTCTATCTCTTGTCTTCTTCTTCCTCCAGCCGCCCAAACCAAACCACCCCGTCGGCTCCGCCTGCTCCCGCCTCCCATGGCTGGCTGCGCCTCCGCCGCCCTACCGTACGTACCCTCCAACGTTGGCCAGTCCCTCCCTCTATTCCCCCACACGTCCTGTTATTCTCCGGCGACGTCAGCCCCAACACGCACCCGCGCCCGAACCAGTCAACCCTCGTACTCCCCTCCGCCTGCGACTGGACCGGCGCATCTTCAACGGCTCCTGTTCGTTCCGTCCGAGGCCTCGCCGTCGTCCTCCGCCTTGCGGCCTTGGTTCGCTCGCCGTGCGCGGTGCGCCGCCCTCTTGCGTTGTCAACGTCGTCAACAACCGAGAGGAACAAGGAGATGACTGTACGTGGAGAGGATGACAGTAGGGACCCACCAGCGTCATGGCAGTACGCAAGCAAGTGCCTCTATAGTACAAGCCCAAAAATATGGTTCCTCCTAATGGTTGGACATCTGGGGCTCACGCCATTGTCAACGTAGTCAATAAACGAGAGAATTACACTACGAGCGGCTGACACCAGGGACCCAGCAAGTCGCGCAGTTTTTTTTGAGGAACAAGCAGTTGTTATTTATACTAGTTTTAGCGACGGATCAGGGTAACAACGGGGCTGTGCGGGGGCTGTGGCCCGTCTAGCCAGGGTTTTATTTATGTTTACCACATCATGAGCCCAGTTGTGTTTTTTTCTTGCTGAAAATGGCTAGCCCAGTTCTATTTTTTTAAAGAAATACCCAAACAAGGCCTACTTGCTTTATCGGCCCTGCTGGGCTGCAAATCTTTCAAGACGAGGAGAGTTTCATTCGGTTTGCCCAGAAATGGGCTGTACATTTTTAAAACACATCAAACCGGGAATTAGTTTCAATTTTTTTCATTACAAGATCTTAAATTCCATTGATTTTTATGCGTGGACAATTATTTGGATTTTATATTTATATAAATTATTTTTCAAAATAGTTTGAATGTGAATCGATATTTCTGGATTAAAAACAGTTGACCGCACCGAAATATGCAAAATTTCGTATACTTTTTAACCGTGGCCACAATATGGGGTGTAATGCTAACAAAAAGAAGATGGGCTCCGAAAAACTTCTTAAGAATTAGCAAATGGGCTGTACATTATTAGAAATAATGGGAGATGGGCTGTATGCTGTTTTCCACAGATTTGAAGCTGACTTGTGTGCCTACTATAGGTTGACGCGTATGATTTCATAAAAAAAAGGTTGACGCACACGCAACGCCCTGTCAACTTAGTCAACACACGGGAGCAGTGACTGTTGGATGTCCATCCAACGGCTGTCGTGCTTCTTCAATCTCTGCTCTTCATGCTCCAGCCGCTCAAACAAGCGCCGGTGGGACTGCCTGCTCCCTCCTCCCGCGACTGGCTATGCTGTCGCGCAGGCCTCACGGCCCCACCGTACTCCCATCGCTGGCCTAGCCATCCCTCTACTCACCCACACATGCTTTTATTCTCCGGCGATGGCACACGAACCAGTAAACCCTCGTACTCCTCCGCGTGGGAAACAACTGCCGAGTATTCCCTGGCTCCGTGTCGTTCCCTTCCTAGGCCTCGCCGTCGTCCACCGCCCTGGTGCTCTCGGCGCGGCCTGGTCAACATGGTCAATGAATGACATCCATCGGAAGTGGACTGTACGTGGAGAGGCTGACAGCTGGGTCCACGGCCGCACGCAAGGACATGCCTCCTTATTACGCGCAAAATAATGATTCCTCCACCTGACAGCTGGGACCCACAGGAAGGGCCTCTGTATTTCGCGAAAAAACGTTCCCCCCGCTGACAGGTCGGACCCACCAGCTATATCTTCGCACGCAAGGAAGTGCCTCCTTATTACGCCCAAAAAAATGAATACCCCCTGCTAACTGGGACCCACCATATTGTTGGCCTGACTTGTGGGCCTACTAAGTTGATGGGGACGGAGGGCTTTGTCAACTTAGGCAATACTCCAGTGACCGTATGATGTCCATCCAACGGCCATAGTGCTTCTTCTGTTGGGGAACGTAGTAATTTCAAAAAATTTCCTACGCACACGCAAGATCATGGTGATGCATAGCAATGAGAGGGGAGGGTGTTGTCCACGTACCCTCGTAGACCGAAAGCGGAAGCGTTAACACAACGCGGTTGATGTAGTCGTACGTCTTCATGATCCGACCGATCAAGTACCGAACGTACGGCACCTCCGAGTTCAGCACACGTTTAGCTCGATGACGTCCCTCGAACTCCGATCCAGCCGAGTGTTGAGGGAGAGTTTCGTCAGCACGACGGCGTGGTGACAATGTTGATGTTCTACCGATGCAGGGCTTCGCCTAAGCACCGCTACGATATTATCGAGGTGTAATATGGTGGAGGGGGGCACCGCACACGGCTAAGAGATCAATGATCAATTGTGTGTCTAGAGGTGCCCCCTTCCCCCGTATATAAAGGTGCAAGGGGGGGTTCGGCCGGCCTAAGGGAGAGGCACGCCAGGAGGAGTCCTACTCCTACCGGGAGTAGGACTCCCCCCTTTTCCATGTTGGACTAGAAGAGAAAGGGGGAAAAGGTGGAGGGAAGGAAGGAAGGGGGGCGCCGCCCCCCTCTCCTTGTCCTATTCGGACTTGGGGGGGGGAGGGGCGCGCGGCCCTGCCCTGGCCTCCTCTCCTCTCTTCCACCTAGGCCCACAAAGGCCCATTAAGTTACCAGGGGGTTCCAGTAACCTCCCGGTACTCCGGAAAAATCCCGATTTCACCCGAAACACTTCCGATGTCCAAACATAGGCTTCCAATATATCAATCTTTATGTGTCGACCATTTCGAGACTCCTCGTCATGTCCGTGATCACATCTGGGACTCCGAACAATCTTCGGTACATCAAAACATATAAACTCATAACATAACTGTCATCGTATCGTTAAGCGTGCGGACCCTACGGGTTCGAGAACTATGTAGACATGACCGAGACACCTCTCCGGTCAATAACCAATAGCGGAACCTGGATGCTCATATTGGTTCCTACATATTCTACGAAGATCTTTATCGGTCAGACCGCATAACAACATACGTTGTTCCCTTTGTCATCGGTATGTTACTTGCCCGAGATTCGATCGTCGGTATCTCGATACCTAGTTCAATCTCGTTACCCGCAAGTCCCTTTACTCGTTCCGTAATACATCATCCCGCAACTAACTCATTAGTCACAATGCTTGCAAGGCTTATAGTGATGTGTATTACTGAGTGAGCCCAGAGATACCTCTCCGACAATCGGAGTGACAAATCCTAATCTCGAAATACGCCAACGCAACAAGTACCTTTGGAGACACCTGTAGAGCACCTTTATAATCACCTAGGTACATTGTGACGTTTGGTACCACACCAAGTGTTCCTCCGGTAAACGGGAGTTGCATAATCTCATAGTCATAGGAACATGTATAAGTCATGAAGAAAGCAATAGCAACATACTAAACGATCGAGTGCTAAGCTAACGGAATGGTTCAAGTCAATCACATCATTCTCCTAATGATGTGATCCCGTTAATCAAATAACAACTCATGTCTATGGCTAGGAAACATAACCATCTTTGATCAACGAGCTAGTCAAGTAGAGGCATACTAGTGACACTCTGTTTGTCTATGTATTCACACATGTATTATGTTTCCGGTTAATACAATTCTAGCATGAATAATAAACATTTATCATGATATAAGGAAATAAATAATAACTATATTATTGCCTCTAGGGCATATTTCCTTCAGTCTCCCACTTGCACTAGAGTCAATAATCTAGATTACACAGTAATGATTCTTACACCCATGGAGCCTTGGTGCTGATCATGTTTTGCTCGTGGAAGAGGCTTAGTCAACGGGTCTACAACATTCAGATCCGTATGTATCTTGCAAATTTCTATGTCTCCCACCTGGACTAAATCCCGGATGGAATTGAAGCGTCTTTTGATGTGCTTGGTTCTCTTGTGAAATCTGGATTCCTTTGCTAAGGCAATTGCACCAGTATTGTCACAAAATATTTTCATTGGTCCCGATGCACTAGGTATGACACCTAGATCGGATATGAACTCCTTCATCCAGACTCCTTCATTTGCTGCTTCCGAAGCAGCTATGTACTCCGCTTCACACGTAGATCCCGCCACGACACTTTGCTTAGAACTGCACCAACTGACAGCTCGACCGTTCAATGTAAACACGTATCTGGTTTGCGATTTAGAATCGTCCGGATCAGTGTCAAAGCTTGCATCAACGTAACCATTTACGATGAGCTCTTTGTCACCTCCATAAACGAGAAACATATCCTTAGTCCTTTTCAGGTATTTCAGGATGTTCTTGACCGCTGTCCAGTGATCCACTCCTAGATTACTTTGGTACCTCCCTGCTAAACTTATAGCAAGGCACACATCAGGTCTGGTACACAGCATTGCATACATGATAGAGCCTATGGCTGAAGCATAGGGAACATCTTTCATCTTCTCTCTATCTTCTGCAGTGGTCGGGCATTGAGTCTTACTCAATCTCACACCTTGTAGTACAGGCAAGAACCCTTTCTTTGCTTGATCCATTTTGAACTTCTTCAAAACTTTGTCAAGGTATGTGCTTTGTGAAAGTCCAATTAAGCGTCTTGATCTACCTCTATAGATCTTGATGCCCAATATATATGCACCTTCACCGAGGTCTTTCATTGAAAAACTCTTATTCAAGTATCCCTTTATGCTATCCAGAAATTCTATATCATTTCCAATTAGCAATATGTCATCCACATATAATATCAGAAATGCTACTGAGCTCCCACTCACTTTCTTGTAAATACAGCCTTCTCCAAAAGTCTGTATAAAACCAAATGCTTTGATCACACTATCAAAGCATTTATTCCAACTCCGAGAGGCTTGCACCAGTCCATAAATGGATCGCTGGAGCTTGCACACTTTGTTAGCTCCCTTTGGATCGACAAAACCTTCCGGTTGCATCATATACAACTCTTCTTCCAGAAATCCATTCAGGAATGCAGTTTTGACATCCATTTGCCAAATTTCATAATCATAAAATGAGGCAATTGCTAACATGATTCGGACAGACTTAAGCATCGCTACGGGTGAGAAGGTCTCATCGTAGTCAATCCCTTGAACTTGTCGAAAACCTTTCGCAACAAGTCGAGCTTTATAGAAAGTAACATTACCGTCAGCGTTAGTCTTCTTCTTGAAGATCCATTTATTTTCAATGGCTTGCCGATCATCGGGCAAGTCAACCAAAGTCCATACTTTGTTCTCATACATGGATCCCATCTCGGATTTCATGGGCTCAAGCCATTGTGTGGAATCTGGGCTCACCATCGCTTCTTCATAGTTCGTAGGTTCGTCATGGTCTGGTAACATAACCTCCAGAACAGGATTACCGTACCACTCTGGTGCGGATCTTAATCTGGTTGACCTACGAGGTTTAGTAATAACTCGATCTGAAGTTTCATGATCATTATCATTAACTTCCTCACTAATTGGTGTAGGTGTCGTAGAAACTGATTTCTATGATGATCTACTTTCCAATAAGGGAGCAGGTACAGTTACGTCATAAGGTTCTACTTTCCTCCCACTCACTTCTTTCGAGAGAAACTCCTTCTCTAGAAAGGATCCATTCTTAGCAACGAATGTCTTGCCTTCGGATCTGTGATAGAAGGTGTACCCAACAGTCTCCTTTGGGTATGCTATGAAGACACATTTCTCCGATTTAGGTTCGAGCTTATCAGGTTGAAGTTTCTTCACATACGCATCGCAACCCCAAATTTTAAGATACGACAACTTTGGTTTCTTGCCAAACCATAGTTCATAAGGTGTTGTTTCAACGGATTTTGATGGTGCCCTATTTAGAGTGAATGCAGCCGTCTCTAAAGCATAACCCCAAAATGATAGCGGTAAATCAGTAAGAGACATCATAGATCGCACCATATGTAGTAAAGTACGATTACGACGTTTGGACACACCGTTACATTGTGGTGTTCCGGGTGGCGTGAGTTGCGAAACTATTCCGCATTGTTTCAAATGTAGGCTAAACTCGTAACTCAAATATTCTCCTCCATGATCTGATCGTAGAAACTTTATTTTCTTGTTACGATGATTTTCAACTTCGCTCTGAAATTCTTTGAACTTTTCAAATGTTTCAGACTTATGTTTCATTAAGTAGATATACCCATATCTGCTCAAATCATCTGTGAAGGTGAGAAAATAATGATATTCGCCACGAGCCTCAATATTCATCGGACCACATACATCTGTATGTATGATTTCCAACAAATTAGTTGCTCTCTCCATAGTACCGGAGAACGGTGTTTTAGTCATCTTGCCTATGAGACACGGTTCGCAAGTACCAAGTGATTCATAATCAAGTGATTCCAAAAGTCCATCATTATGGAGTTTCTTCATGCGCTTTACACCGATATGACCTAAACAGCAGTGCCACAAATAAGTTGCACTATCATTATCAACTCTGCATCTTTTGGCTTCGACATTATGAATATGTGTGTCACTACTACCGAGATTCATTAAAAATAGACCACTCTTCAAGGGTGCATGACCATAAAAGATATTGCTCATATAAATAGAACAACCATTATTCTCTGATTTAAATGAATAACCGTCTCGCATCAAGCAAGATCCAGATATAATGTTCATGCTCAACGCTGGCACCAAATAACAATTATTTAGGTCTAATACTAATCCCGAAGGTAGATGTAGAGGTAGCGTGCCGACGGCGATCACATCGACTTTGGAACCATTTCCCACGCGCATCGTCACCTCGTCCTTAACCAATCTTCGCTTAATCCGTAGCCCTGTTTCGAGTTGCAAATATTAGACCTCGTCCTTAACCAATCTTCGCTTAATCCGTAGCCCTGTTTCGAGTTGCAAATATTAGCAACAGAACCAGTATCAAATACCCAGATGCTACTGCGAGCATTAGTGAGGTACACATCAATAAGATGTATATCACATATACCTTTGTTCACCTTGCCATCCTTCTTATCCGCCAAATACTTGGGGTAGTTCCGCTTCCAGTGACCAGTCTGCTTGCAGTAGAAGCACTCAGTCTCAGGCTTAGGTCCAGACTTGGGTTTCTTCTCCTGAACAACAACTTGCTTGCTATTCTTCTTGAAGTTCCCCTTCTTCTTCCCTTTGCCCTTTTTCTTGAAACTAGTGGTCTTATTGACCATCAACACTTGATGCTCCTTTTGATTTCTACCTCCGCTGCCTTTAGCATTGCGAAGAGCTCGGGAATTGTCTTATTCATCCCTTGCATGTTATAGTTCATCACGAAGCTCTTGTAGCTTGGTGGCAGTGATTGAAGAATTCTGTCAATGACGCTATCATCTGGAAGATTAACTCCCAGTTGAATCAAGTGATTATTATACCCAGACATTTTGAGTATATGCTCACTGACAGAACTATTCTCTTCCATCTTGCAGCTGTAGAACTTATTGGAGACTTCATATCTCTCAATCCGGGCATTTGCTTGAAATATTAACTTCAACTCCTGGAACAACTCATATGCTCCATGACGTTCAAAACGTCGTTGAAGACCCGGTTCTAAGCCGTAAAGCATGGCACACTGAACTATCGAGTAGTCATCAGCTTTGCTCTGCCAGACGTTCATAACTTCTGGCGTTGCTCTTGCAGCAGGCCTGGCACCCAGCGGTGCTTCCAAGACGTAATTCTTTTGTGCAGCAATGAGGATAATCCTCAAGTTACGGACCCAGTCTGTGTAATTGCTACCATCATCTTTCAACTTTGCTTTCTCAAGGAACGCATTAAAATTCAACGGAACAACAGCACGGGCCATCCATCTACAATTAACATAGACAAGCAAGATACTATCAGGTACTAAGTTCATGATAAATTTAAGTTCTATTAATCATATTACTTAAGAACTCCCACTTAGATAGACATCTCTCTAATCATCTAAGTGATTACGTGATCCAAATCAACTAAACCATAACCGATCATCACGTGAAATGGAGTAGTTTTCAATGGTGAACATCACTATGTTGATCATATCTACTATATGATTCACGCTCGACCTTTCGGTCTCAATGTTCCGAGGCCATATCTGCATATGCTAGGCTCGTCAAGTTTAACCTGAGTATTCCGCGTGTGCAACTGTTTTGCACCCGTTGTATTTGAACGTAGAGCCTATCACACCCGATCATCACGTGGTGTCTCAGCACGAAGAACTTTCGCAACGGTGCATACTCAGGGAGAACACTTTTATCTTGAAATTTTAGTGAGAGATCATCTTATAATGTTACCGTCAATCAAAGCAAGATAAGATGCATAAAAGATAATCATCACATGCAATCAATATAAGTGATATGATATGGCCATCATCATCTTGTGCTTGTGATCTCCATCTCCGAAGCACCGTCATGATCACCATCGTCACCGGTGCGACACCTTGATCTCCATCGTAGCATCATTGTCGTCTCGCCAACTATTGCTTTTACGACTATCGCTACCGCTTAGTGATAAAGTAAAACAATTACATGGCGATTGCATTGCATACAATAAAGCGACAACCATATGGCTCCTGCCAGTTGCCGATACCTTGGTTACAAAACATGATCATCTCATACAATAAAATATAGCATCATGTCCTGACCATATCACATCACAACATGCCCTGCAAAAACAAGTTAGACGTCCTCTACTTTGTTGTTGCAAGTTTTACGTGGCTGCTACGGGCTGAGCAAGAACCGTTCTTACCTACACATCAAAACCACAATGATAGTTTGTCAAGTTGGTGCTGTTTTAACCTTCGCAAGGACCGGGCGTAGCCACACTCGGTTCAACTAAAGTGAGAGAGACAGACACCCGCCAGTCACCTTTAAACAACGAGTGCTCGCAACGGTGAAACCAGTCTCTCATAAGCGTACGCGTAATGTTGGTCCGGGCCGCTTCATCTTACAATACCGTTGAACCAAAATATGACATGCTGGTAAGTACTATGACTTATATCGCCCACAACTCACTTGTGTTCTACTCGTGCATATAACATCAACGCATAAAACCAGGCTCGGATGCCACTGTTGGGGAACGTAGTAATTTCAAAAAAATTCCTACGCACACGCAAGATCATGGTGATGCATAGCAACAAGAGGGGAGAGTGTTGTCCACGTACCCTCGTAGACCAAAAGCGGAAGCTTTAACACAACGCGGTTGATGTAGTCGTACGTCTTCACGATCCGACCGATCAAGTACCGAACGTACGGCACCTCCGAGTTCAGCACACGTTCAGCTTGATGACATCCCTCGAACTCCGATCCAGCCGAGTGTTGAGGGAGAGTTTCGTCAGCACAACGGCGTGGTGACAATGTTGATGTTCTACCGATGCAGGGCTTCGCCTAAGCACCGCTACGATATTATCGAGGTTTAATATGGTGGAGGGGGGCACCGCACACGGCTAAGAGATCAATGATCAATTGTGTGTCTAGAGGTGCCCCCTGCCCCCATATATAAAGGTGCAAGGGGGGGTTCGGCCGGCCAAAGGGAGAGGCGCGCCAGGAGGAGTCCTACTCCTACCGGGAGTAGGACTCCCCCCTTTTCCATGTTGGACTAGGAGAGAAAGGGGGAAAAGGTGGAGGGGAGGAAGGAAGGGGGGGCGCCCCCCTCTCTTTGTCCTATTCGGACTGGGGGGAGGGGCGCGCGGCCCTGCCCTGGCCTCCTCTCCTCTCTTCCACCTAGGCCCACAAAGGCCCATTAAGTTACCGGGGGGTTCCGGTAACCTCCTGGTACTCTGGAAAAATCCCGATTTCACCCGGAACACTTCCGATGTCCAAACATAGGCTTCCAATATATCAATCTTTATGTCTCGACCATTTCGAGACTCCTCGTCATGTCCGTGATCACATCCGGGACTCCGAACAACCTTCGGTACATCAAAACATATAAACTCATAATATAACTGTCATCGTAACGTTAAGCGTGCGGACCCTACGGGTTCGAGAACTATGTAGACATGACCGAGACACCTCTCCAGTCAATAACCAATAGCGGAACCTGGATGCTCATATTGGTTCCTACATATTCTACGAAGATCTTTATCGGTCAGACCGCATAACAACATACGTTGTTCCCTTTGTCATCGGTATGTTACTTGCCCGAGATTCGATCGTCGGTATCTCGATACCTAGTTCAATCTCGTTACCGGCAAGTCTCTTTACTCGTTCCGTAATACATCATCCCGCAACTAACTCATTAGTCACAATGCTTGCAAGGCTTATAGTGATGTATATTACTGAGTGGGCCCAGAGATACCTCTCCGACTATCGGAGTGACAAATCCTAATCTCGAAATACGCCAACCCAACAAGTACCTTTGGAGACACCTGTAGAGCACCTTTATAATCACCCAGTTACGTTGTGACGTTTGGTATCACACAAAGTGTTCCTCCGGTAAACGGGAGTTGCATAATCTCATAGTAATAGGAACATGTATAAGTCATGAAGAAAGCAATAGCAACATACTAAACGATCGAGTGCTAAGCTAACGGAATGGGTCAAGTCAATCACATCATTATCCTAATGATGTGATCCCGTTAATGAAATAACAACTCATGTCTATGGCTAGGAAACATAACCATCTTTGATCAACGAGCTAGTCAAGTAGAGGCATACTAGTGACACTCTGTTTGTCTATGTATTCACACATGTATTATGTTTTCGGTTAATACAATTCTAGCATGAATAATAAACATTTATCATGATATAAGGAAATAAATAATAACTTTATTATTGCCTCTAGGGCATATTTCCTTCATCTTCAACCTCTGGTCTTCTTGCTCTAGCCGCCCAAGGCAGCGCCGGTCGTGCCGCCTGCTCCTGCCTCCCATGGCCGGCTGTGCTACCACGGAGGCCTCACCGCCCCCATACTACTCCCACCACTGGCCAGGCCATCCCTCCACTCACCCACACCCCCTGTTATTCTGCGGCGACGACAGCCTCACACCGCAGCCGAACCAGTGAACGCTCGTACTCCTCTCCGCGTGGGCATCCACTGCCGCGTCTTACCCGGCTCCGCGTCGTCCCCTTCCTAGGCCTCGCCGTCGTCCACCGCCGTGGTGCTCTCGGCGCAGCGTGGTCAATGTGGTCAACGACTGACTTCCATCGGAAGAGTACTATACGTGGAGAGGCTGACAGCTGGGTCCACTACAGCCGCAAGGAAGTGCCTCCTTATTACGCGGAAAATAATTATTCCTCCACCTGACAGCGGGGACCCACCGGACGGGCCACCAGTATTTTGCGAAAAAATCATTTCCCCCTGACTACTGGGACCCACTGGATGGGCCACCGTGTTTCGCGAAAAAACATTTCCCCCGCTATCAGCTCAGACCCACCAGAAGTGCCTCCATATTACGCACAAAAAAATGAATACCCCCCCAGCTAGCTGGGACCCACCTTGGTGGGGGCTGACTTGTGGGCCTACTAAGTTGACGGGGATGAAGGGCTTTGTCAACTTAGTCAATATGAATGATTCTAGCTCCAGTGACCGTATGATGTCCATCCAACGGCCGTAGTGCCTCTAGGGCATATTTCCTTCATCTTCAACCTCTGGTCTTCTTGCTCCAGCCGCCCAAAGCAGCGCCGGTCGTGCCGCATGCTCCTGCCTCCCGTGGCCGGCTGTCCTGCCGCAGAGGCCTCACCGCCCCCTACTATTCCCACCGCAGGCCAGGCCCTGCGGCGACGGCAGCCTCACACCGCAGCCGAACTAGTGAACCCTCGTACTCCTCTCCGCGCGGGCTTCCACTGCTGCGTCTTCCCCGGCTCCGCGTTGTCCCCTTCCTAGGCCTCGCCGTCGTCCACCGCCGTGGTGCTCTCCGCGCGGCGTGGTCAACGTGGTCAAGGAACGACTTCCATCGGAAGAGTACTGTACGTGGAGAGGCTGACAGCTGGGTCCATGGCCACAGCCCAGTTTTTTTGTGATTTGCCAAGTAAGTCGCTTTGTCAGGCCTATTGGTCTGCAAATCTTTCAAGACGAGGAGAGCTTTCATTCGGCTGTCCGAGAAAATGGCCCATCAGTAATGAGAAATGGGTTGTACATTTTAAAAACACATCAAACCGGCAATTAGTTTCAAATATCTTTTTTTTCATTTCAAGATTTTAAATTACATTAATTTTTATGTGTGGAGAATTTGTTGGATTTTATATTGATATACATTTATTTTTAAAAACAGCTTGAATGTGAGTCGAAATTTCGGGATTAAAAACAGTTCGGACCGCACCGAAATATGCAAAATTTCGTATAATTTTTTAACCGTGGCCACGATATGGGCTGTAATGCTAACAAAAAGAATATGGGCTCAAAAAAACCTTAAGAATTAGCAAATGGGCTGTAAATTATTAGAAATAATGGCAGATGGGCTGTATGCTGTTTTCCACAGATTTGAGGCTTTCCTAAAAAAAGGTTGATGCACAAGCACTGACTGTTGGATGTCCATCTAACGGTCGTCGTGCTTCTTCAATCTCTGCTCTTCCTGCTCCAGCCGCTCAAACAAGCGCCCATGGGACTGCCTGCTCCCTCCTCCCCGCGGTCGGCTGTGCTGCTACGCAGGCCTCACCGCCCCACCTTACTACCATCGCTGGCCTAGCCATCCCTCTACTCACCCACACCTGCTGTTATTCTCCGGCGACGGCAGACGAACCAGTAAACCCTCGTCCAGTCGTACTCCCCTCCGCGTGGGAAACAACTGCCGAGTCTTCCCTGCCTCTGTGTCGTCCCCTTCCTAGGCCTCGCGGTCGTCCACCGCCGTGGTGCTCTCGGCGCGGCGTGGTCAATGTGGTCAATGACCGACTTCCATCGGAAGAGTACTGTGTGTGGAGACACTGACAGCTGGGTCCACGGCCGCAGCAAGGAAGTGCCTCCTTATTACGTGCAAAATAATTATTCCTCCACCTCACAGCGGGGACCCACCGGACGGGCCACCGTATTTCGCGAAAAAAACGTTTTCCCCCTGATTGCTGGGACCCACCAGCTACACCTTCGCACACAAGGAAGTGCGTCCGGGCAAAAAAACAAAACGATTCGCCCCCCTGACTGCTGGGACCCACCAGCTACATCTTCGCACGCAAGGAAGTGCCTGACAGTCGGGACCCACCTGGTCGAAGCGTACGTAGCGTTGTCATTCTGGTCGCGAACGTGTACGTACATATATACTGGTGGATGTAGAGGCTCGCATGTGTCGTAGTAGAGGCGCGCACGTAGCATGTACACGTACGTACAGCGGCCAGGGTGCAAGAAAGAAAATACGGCCACGTATGTGTACATACAGGCGGGGTCTCGAACGCCTACTCGCGCATACGTACGGCGAGGGATTGTTGACATGGCTGGGTCGGAACGGAGAAACATCGTCGTCGTCGTCGTGTTCATGGGGAGGCAACGGAATACGTCGTGTTCATGGGGAGGCAGCGGAATGCGTCGTGTTCATCGGGAGGCAATGGAATGCGTGGGAGCCAACCGGCTGGATCGGAACGGAATGCGTGGTCTTGTTCATTGGGAGGGCTTGGACGGAACAGGCGATGGAAATGAGGCATGGCGTACCGCATAACGGAGGAAACGGCCTTGTGTTCGACCAGCCACGTTCGAAACGGGATCCTGTTCATCGGGAGGGGTCTAGCGTACAGCAAAACGAACGAAGCGGACCTCCTACGGTCGAAATGGCGGTCTTGTTGATCGGGAGGGGTGTGGCGTACCGCAAAACGGATGAAACGGACCTCCTACAGTCGAAACGGGGGCCCTGTTGATCAGGAGGGGTGTGGCGTACCGCAAAACGGGACTCCACGGGATACTGTTCATCTCCACCGTCGACCTCCTCCAGCCTCCACGGGCTCCTGTTCATCCAGCCTCCACCGCGCGCTACTCCACCGGCTACTGTTCAACCACCCCTCCACGGGCACCCCTCCACCGTCTACTGTTCATCAAGCCCTCCACACCACGGGGTCCTGTTCAACCACCCCTCCACCGTCTACTGTTCATCCAGCCCTCCACACCACGGGGTCCTGTTCATCCAGAGGCAACGTCACCGCTCACTATTCATCCACCCCCCCCCGCAACGCTCACTGTTCATCCCAGAGGCAGCATCGATTGGCTTCAGTTAGCAGCAGTAGCGAAGGAATCGCTTGATCGGGTTCAGTTAACAGCCATCGATCGATCGCTCGGGTTCAGTAACGCGTAGCCTGCAGTGCAATCGCTCGGCCCCCGACCTCCCACCGTAACCAGGAACTCCCCAAAATTTTCCTCGCCCTCGCTTCTACCACGGTTTTTTCCGTCATGGACGGCCCAAAGAATGTCATGCAGCTGCTTCTCCGGCCCGCCCAGGACGAAAAACCCATTTTTTGTCATAGAAGTAGGAGCCCACCACATCTATGATGATACCGGGTTTTGTCACAATTATCGTCATAGAAGTGTCGTATGTATGACAGAAAAAAATTTCGTTCGGCCCAAAATGTCACGGATGTGTCTTTTTTTTGTAGTGTCCATGGATCGATAATATGAAATAAACACATGCACATGCTAGAATTCAATAGAGTATGGGTGTCTAATAGACCGATTTTCGTCCATACGCAATTTGCAAAATTTATGATCTCATCCAAAAATAATAATGCCATTTATATTTTAATTTGATGCGTAGAACCGCCTTTTACACGTAGATGCACTATGCCTCGGCCAGTTCTCACAAACGCGCTATATATCTCTCTATCTACCGCATAAGTGCACACACTTTATATGCATCAGCATTTCTCTTTCACAGATGCTCACAATATCTCTCGGGGTGTCGGGGAGTCTCACGCACATGCTCTCTCTGTATCTCTCTTTCTCTTTCTGACTACTATGTTCCACTCTTTTCACTAATCTCAGTTGGAAAACACTATTTCTCTCACATACATATATACACACACACGGTCTCTACTAGCCCTCTATACGCACATATATGTGCCTACGTGTCTCCCGCACGCACATTATCTTTATGCCTCTCTCGCACACATTGCCCCCCAGACACACCTCTCTCTTAGTAGTTGGCAGATATGATTCCATCATATCATTCGATAGGATATAACTTACTGTTAGGCTGGATGGTAGAAAGTAACGCCGAATGATAACTACTAAGGGTCCGTGACTCTGGTAGCTAGCTTCGTGTTGTACGCCGAGTCGTCCACATGGGTCTTCGTATAATGCGTCTCGATCCAACCTATGTGGCGCAGGATGGAACCGACCCATGAGTCCTCATGTTGACCCACCACCACTTGAAATGATGTGCCCACCACACCACACACGCAATCGGCCACTAAGAAAATAAGCATATACAATACAATGTCATACATGAAAGTTAATTGCATGGTGCATCCAAAAATATTTGTTCTGCATTGTGATTGTTTATATATTCTCCTTAAATATTAGTCACGGGAAAGAGAAACGAAGGGCATATCTCTCCTTGTCTCCACCGGACATACCCACTTTCTACACCACTTTCACGTATGCACACAAACTATCTCTCGGTCCTCTAAAAGTATGCATGCCCATGACACATTCACGCGTGATGGTCACTGTATTTCAAGCTAAAGCACTATACGGTAACTGGACTTCAGAATATGCTCATTACGGTCACCGTATACATTCTCATGGTGATCATACGGTATCTAGCTCACGATACGTCTCCGTATTTTGTCGATGACACTGACGGACTTTACATTTGATGCGTGCTCTGTATTTTGTTGACGACACTTACGGTCATTGTATTTGAAGCGAAAGCACGATATGGTCACTGGACTTCAGAATAAGCTCATCACAGTCAGCACATACATTTTGTCGTGCTAACCAACATGTGGTTGGATGGTTAGGAGGACAGTGGTTTCTCGAGCCCACCAGGGTTAAAGTCCCGGTGCTCGCATTTATCCTGGGTTAATTTCAGTATTTTCCGGCGATGTGCGTTCAGTGGGAGGAGACATTCCACTCGACTACGAGGCACCTATGGTGACTTCGTAAAATCTTAAGATCATATGCTCGCTCACTCTCTCGAAGGTGCTCATAGGGGTAGGGTCTGCGTGCGTGCGCTTATAGCGGTGAGTGATTGCGCGTATATATGAGCCCTTGCGTCTGTACCATGTTAAAAAAATACATGTCATGATTATACGGTCACTGGCTCACCCGTACAACTCCGTATTTTGTGGATGACACAATCAATTGACCAGTCAAACATTCCACGTGGCGCAACTAGTGTTGCACCATCGGGGCGCGTAACCGTGGGGCCCACCTGTCAGCCCGTATATGAAAGAAAGAAATGGTAGTTTGAGTCTGTACTGTGTTAATAAAATACATTTTAGGGTGATCATACGGTCACTGGCTCACCATACAGCTCCGTAATTTGTTGATGACACAATCAATTGACCAGTCAAACGGTCCACATTCAGCAGCGCACATTACCATAGGGCCCACCCGTCAGCAAGTATAAGAAGGACAAAAATGGTAATAAATTAGTGGTCGGTGGGTACTCGAAGTCGTGAGACCTCAGGTTGGCAGTCGCCGGTGGTGGGGGGCGCGTTGATTGGGCGGTGGGGTGGGGATCGCCGGAGAAAAAGCTCGGCGCGGGGGGCCTAGAGGGATGGCCGGTGCGGCGGCGGACCGGCGGTGGGGAGTGGTTTCGGGGCGGGCAGGGCGGCGTGGCGGCGCGGGCCGGCGGTTCGGCCGGTGGTGGCTAGCGGCTCAGGGGGGTGGAGTTTGATGATAAACTACAGGCCCTTGATTTCGTATCCAACGGCTGGAAAATCTAATGACCAGAGATGAAAAATTCAGTCGACTGGTGTGTAGCCTCATCCCGCACGTACACATGCACGCACGCAAGACACGCATGCATGCAGGCGTGCAACACTGACACGTACACATAACGAACACACGCACGCATGCAGGCGTGCAACACGGACACGTACACATGCACTCACAAACACACGCACGTACGCACACATGCATGCAACACTGAAACGTACCCTTGCACGCACACACGCACACTCGCACGCCTGCATGCACATAGCACACGACGCAAGACACACGCTCAACCTATACGTGCATGCACCCTTTGTTAAGGACATGGATTGTTACGGGTATTAATCAATCTTATCTGTGATAAGCAGAACATTGATGTTTGCAGCGGTCTTTATGGATCACAACGTATCGAACGGGCTATCAACATAGTAGGCTTATCTACATGAAAAGGATGACGTCACACTCAATGAACAATCAACGGTTTATGAAATGCCCGCTTCTGACCGCCCTTGCCCACCAAAGGTTCCTCTGCTGTGCGCTGCCTACGTTGGGTCACTGACATGCAGGCCATGTACCCAAAGAGCCCACACGTCAGTGGAAGAATGGCGCGGTGTCCTACGTCAGAGTCGAGGGCGCCACACGCTGCACGCCCGGCTGAACACGCCTCCTTGCCGCATTCAAACGCCTCCATGAAACCCGCCCGTGTGGAAGCTAAGAAACCCACTCTAGACACACGTCCGTTCATGACCGGGCCGGCATTAAACGGAATGCCGGCCGAGCTCCTCCCGTCCATTGCCTATTTAATATCCTATTTAAACGAGGCCAAACGCCGGCCAAGAATCGCATACCTCCGCCGCTCCCCTATCTCCTCCTTCACCATTTTGTCCACTCTTGCAATGGCTTACGAAGAGTAGTTATTCTGCACAAGCCATTTGTCTAGGTTTGTATCTCTCACACACACCCACGTAGGTGGGGGACGTGCACAAAGAGAAGAGGTGCACGCACGGCGCACGTACTCCCGTCTCTTTCCCAACCACACCCGTGCGGGTACACGGTGGAGCTCATTTCTATATGAAAAGGCAGCCCACGTGGTAATTTGACCGTGTAATGGTTGTCCACTTGGTGGAGGGAGGATCTTCTACCACGGGTGAACAAACAAATTGCGACTTGACGCCTTATGTTAAAAAAGAGGCAAACCATGTGGGGCCTACCTTAGAGGCAAGGCTCTATACACTGGAGTACTTTTGATGTGTCCCGTCAACTCGCAGAATGAGGAGAAGCTTGCTTAGTACGCCATATCCCCCGCCCACGGGTGCGGTGGCTCGCAGGATGAGGTGAAGCTTGCTTACTAGTAGTAGTACTGTACGCCTTATGCCCGCTCCCTCGCCCACGCCCACGGTGGCTCGCAGGACGAGGATAAATTTTTACTACTCCCTCCGTTTACTCCTCGTCCCTACTACCTTGGTTAGAGAGATTATCATATTGTTTGGAATATATATGTCCTTTTGTACTGCCTCCATTTACTTATACAAGGCCACTATAAAAAAATACATTTTGCATCTATACAAGGCCACAAATAGTAATCGAGACAAAAGTTACTACTCCCTCCTTTCCAGTTTATGGCTCAATTTCAAAATCTCTCCAACCAAGGTAGACGGTGAGTGGTCGAGTTAATTTCATACTCCTAGTTTGCACAAGTAATTAGTACGCTCGTTTTTCTCAAGAAGTTATGTTTACCGAGGTATTAATTAGAATGAATGCATGAATGACCACTAAATTTCCATGAACTTCTACATGCATTGGTGAGTTTTCTCTTGACACTGCTTGCATCGGGTGATCTAACGCACCTCGAAATCCAACATGTGATGGTACTATTACTAGTAGTAGAATTGCAACTTCTAAAACGGAAAAGCGAATGTTTTTAGATGGGCCCTATAAACCCTAGTGGGTACGTACTCCGTAAAATCAGATTTTCCCAAAACTAAGTCGCTCAACCTTTATTTGCTTGTTTCCCTTCCTGCCTCCTTGCCTCGAATAGACTATGCCAAAATCCCTTGCCTACCGCGCGGGAAAAGACCCACCCTCGCCTTTTTTTAGTCCGGATTTGTATCGATGGATCGCGCGAAGCAGCAAAAACCCAAGCCTTGTCTTGTACTCCTTCGTCGACGCTCACTTTCATGAATTCTGTACTTCTTCTCGCCGACATGTGGGACATATAGCAACCGGGTCGACGTGTCAAGCACCAAATAATAGTGCAGAATAGCAGGGGGGACACACCGAGTCGTACCGCCCCAGTAGTAGTAGTAATGAGCAATGAGACGTGAAATCACAATGCTGCACCTTCCCAGACGGACGAAGCAACCATTATTTCACACTTCGGTTCGCCATCATCTCAAACCACGTAGTATTGCTTCTGCCTCAAGAGGGAAACGTGCATCGCCTTGGTACATCATGACACGTGGGACCGCATGACAGGTCATGCTCCCCCGCCGATCGCTCGGTAAAATCACCTCATTTTTACTACTATACTTCCTCCGTATCGGTTTACATGGCATGCACGTCGTTCTAGGTTGAGAATTTAACTGGCTATATATGTGATGAACAGTATAGGTTTAGAAACTACATCCGCTTAATAATCCAATGATATACTTTTTGTGAGAACTACGTGCACGCCCTATAAACCGAGACGCCTAAAAAGAGAGACAAAGAGGGTAGTTCAGCACGTATCTTTTTAGATCAATATAGTCGGGATTCACCAAGGAGCAAAACCAAGTGGTAGGCTGCACCTGTCGTGTTGGCGTAGCGACTCAAGCAGGCTCAGTCCGCACACGAAATGGCGACACACCTAACAGGAGCCCTTTGGCCGGCATGTGGCTCATCCACCGTCTTGTTCCACGTGCGATGCACCAAATTACAGTTCGGAGTAGCGGTTGGAATTGGAGGCACCCCGGTCGTAGCGCTGCCGTAGTAGAAAATGAGCAATGAGGGGTCAAATCACAAAGCCCCACCTTTCCCGCATTAAGCTGGACGGACGAAGCAACCATCATTTCACTCTAGGGCGCAAGAGCATAAAGCAAAGAGAAAACCAATGATGCGTGCGGCAGCTACCTAGGGCACCCTAGGGTAGGGGTGTCCACTACAGATCATTTTTTTAAAGCGCCTCCACTACAAATCGGCTTCTCCCTCGTCCTCTTGAAGAAAACCGATGATGCGTGCGGCGGTAGGGTTTGTAGGAGTACTACTACGGCATGCGGGGCCACGTCGTAGTAAACGGGAGAGGGATTGAGTTCGAGTCGACGCCTTAAATATCTGTGGGCCGCTTGGTTTTAGGGGAACAAGCCAACATTTTGGGTTCGGGGACCAGTGGAGATATAGTACGTACAAAAAATTGTGGACGTAGGTTTGAGCGAAAGGCAATGATGCATGGGCCCTGCATTTTGATATACCCGGGGCCGCATGAAATTTGCTACTCTACTCAAAACTACTAAGGTACACATGCATTGAACACATGAGATTTGGAAACCAAATTATGAATAAATACACACTATAGGATGTAAAGCTTTGAGTCATATATGCATGATGTAGATGTTCGTTTAGTTCTTATAGTTCATCTCATTCAAAATCAATTAGTTTTATAAAAATGTTAAGATTCATGAGGTTGTGCATTGTAAAGCATAAAGTAAAAAACAAACAATGGGAATTCCTTTAGAAAAAAAATCAATTATGATACGGAAGATTCTAGAACAAAGGAGAGGTGCTTGTGTTTTGAGGTTTGTGCATTATGCTTAAGTTCAACCATGGAGTCTTCTAAATTGTACATGTGGCAGATCTGGTGGAATGTTGATGATATCCAACGGCCAGTAGTGCTCGGATTTCCCATCTCTGCACTGTCGGATTAGCTTCATCCAAACAAGTCTGCTTTAACTTGCATCGCTTTATACTTGTTCATTATAAATCTTAAACCGGCAATAACTATGTTTCAGCTTCCATTGAAATGGCCAAACAAGTCTATGAATGCAACTGGGTTCCTTCCTGGGTCACTGAAGATCAGTTAAACAGATGTGTCGCAACTGGCGCTTTAGCCAAGAAAGAGGTCTTCCACTGGAGGGCTCCTGGTCCGGAAAATCCTCCTGAACCCAAGGACAGAGAAGTAGTAGTTTAAGTTGACCATCTGGGTCGAGGCGTTAGCCCTCCCGGTTCAAAATTCTTACGAGATGTGCTTGCCAGTTTTCAGCTTCACCCTCAGGACATCGGTCCAAACTATGTGTGCAACATCTGCCATTTCCAAGTCTTTTGTGAGGCTTATCTTCAAGAGGAGCCCGCAGTTGAATTGTTTAGGGATTTCTTCCACTTAAACCATCGCACAGAGTTCACAGATGGACGCAATACTGAACTCGACGGAATGGCGGTTAAAAAAAGGAAGGAAGTCAGCTTCCCTCACGCCAAGCTTCACAGTCACCCCAAGGAGTGGAACCAGACTTGGTTCTATTGCAAAAACACATCTCCAACTGATGAAAACCCTTTGCCGGGTTACCGCCCTCATCGTCTTAGCAATACACATCCCTTTCCTCAGAGGTTAACTGCAAAGGAAAGGGCCAACTATTCCCCACAACTGTCAAAGCTTAGAGCCTTTATGGCGAACGGTTTAACAGGTATTGACTTTGCTCGTTGTTGGATAAACTGGAGCATGCTGCCCTTAAGCCGTCGGCCCGGTTTGATGTGTGAATACACACGGAGTTTGACCGACCCTCCACGACATGTTAATATTCAGCTAACAGAGGCTGAAGTTACTGAGGCTGTCAAGAAAATGTTAAATGAACCGGAGGCTGTCTGCGGCCAGACCGGATTAAGTCCTTTCTGCACCTCCAACAAACCGCCAGCTATAAGAATCATATGACTTCTTTGTTTTAAGTTGCTTCTTTCAAAATATTCTCTGAAAATCTGGTCCATCTTTGACAGGGCAATGATCCGTTCTGGAAGAAAAAACCACAAGATAAACCAGCAAAACCGCAAGATAAACGGGCCAAGCCACTTCGCCAGAAGACCAAGGTTGTTAAAAAACCTGCCAAGAAAAGGACCACTCTGTCTTCCGAGCCAAATGCTGATGCCAATGTGGCTAATCTGGACTCAGAGGTAGAACTTGACTCTCTTGGTTCATTTTTCATACACCTCATTGACAATGACTATTATCAGGATGACGCTGCAGGCAGTCAAGCTGATGACGTAGAGGTAATCATTCTTCCCTCCGATTCAGATCCTCTGCCAACATCGAAAATCCGTCGAGCAAACCGGAAAGTAAAATTTTCTCACCCCCTTGATTACTTGAACCCAAACTTTCTTTTGAAGACGCAGCAACACGAAGCTCGCCGCACAACCCAGCACAGCGGCCAGGTAGTTACCTCCGCCGGTTTACCGAACACTCCGATTCGGAAATGCCAATCAGAGGTCTCTTATACTCTTGACACTTCTTGCCCCAAGGCGGGTTGTTTCCGACAGCCTCTTAATCCGTCTGATTCGAATTATCAGGGAACACCTCACTCATCTTCTGGCGAGTCAACAGCTACACAACTTCCAGCCCTCAAGACAGTCCCTGGGTGAGTTATGCCTTAAATTGACTCTTAATACCTTATATTCACCTGATGTATTGACCTTTTATATTTGTTCTTATCAGTGCCAAGCCTAGACCCAGCAAGAAGGCTCGACTAAATAAACCGGCTGACGACAATACAGCTGTTGAACTGGAGAAGACTCCAGATCCGAAAAATGCTGACGCCATACTTAATGACCCGCCACCGCAGGATCATGACTTTGTTGCTGATCAAGTGGAAATGTATCCAATGGGCCAGTCCGATGAACCGACTAATCCAGTCTGCGACACTGATAAACCGGCAAGTCCAGCTGAAGCCGCTGACAAACCATCGATTCCCGTGAAGGCCGCTGATGGTGATGAAGATGATATTATGATTACTGGCATTGGCCACACCACTACTGGCAATCATGTCGCTTTATCAAAGCATACTGCCAAGGACGAGCTTTCTGCTATCGGCAAAGGCAAGTGGAATGCTGATTTGTCAAGCTATGCCCATCTCAATGCTCAAGACATTCACTCTGGCGTCTTGAACCGTCTGTACACCAGCCGCGACTATGAAGCCGGTTTGGTAAACTTGATGAAAGAGCGATACGAGGTAACTAATGCTCAACTCTGCATAATTGTTTCTCTTTTTAATTCCAAATATCAACTCCAGTAGCCCCCAAGTGACGGTTTATGATATCAATCCAAACCGGGACTTAGTAATAACTTAACTTTACATGCTTAGCCTCCAGGGACCGGGTTATCTCTTTAAGATGAACCGGTATTTTAGAATTGCAATACTGTATCTTTCACTGGTGTATCCCCCAAGGGCCGGTTTAAATTTATAAAGATGAACCGGGACTTTAAAAGAATTCCCATATCAGTAGTTTGAGCAAACATACATTAGCCCCCATGTGCCAAGAGTAATACTTGTATTGTGCTTGGGACTTGTAGAAATTTCCGAGAACAAGCAAATATGCATTAGCCCCCAAGTATCAGGTGCACAACTTGTTATGTGCTTGGTACTTCAAATATGTACCGTGAACTCATAATATGTCTGTTTCTTATAGGCTGAGCTGAGCAAAAAGGAATCTCAAACCGCCGATCTGCAAGAAAACATCAAGTCCCAGCAAGCCGAAACCTCCAAGGCAAAGGATAAGCGGACCAGCGCTTTAGCCGCTATGGAAAAGCTAAATGAGAGTTTCCACAAGGAGCGGGCGGATTGGGACACTGAAAAATCCGCTTTGCAAAAAAGAGCCGAGGACGCAGAAGCAGCTCTTAAACCGGTAGTAGATGAGCTGACTGGCGTAAAGCGGCAGATACATGCCATGACGGCTGCTGTGTTTGGTAAACATCCTCGCTTTAAGTTTTCGACATATCATCCCATACATTGCCGTTTCACTGATGTTTGTAGTGATGCAGGAACACACATTAGTCATCTGGGCTCTGATCTACAGAAGAAGCTGAAGGCTGCCTATACTCTTATAGAGCAGTTATATACCGGCGCGCAACGCATTATCTGCACCGCTTCTCACAACAAGCCGCCCCCAACTTTAATCAAGGAGAGCTTAGAAAGGCTGTGAATGCTGCCTGCCCGGGTAGAAGAGTTAAAGAGATCTGCGTCAAGAGCTGGTGCTCTGACCGCGCTGACCCGGGAAAAAGCATGGGTGCCCGATCTTGATCCGAAAGATGTCAGCAAAGGCTATCCGAGCTTAAAAGAAGATGGATCAGAATTTGGCAATGATGACCTCTGAGCCATAAACCGGGAAGTACGTCCACTGGCTTGCCAATTAGCTGAAGAAGCTGGTCTTTCACATTATCAGGCAAGTTATGATGTCAACAGCAAACGGGTTGCCGCACCAACTCCTGAGGTTCAAAATCTCATCCCGCCAATTCGTAAGCACACTATGCCCCTGACATTGAACCGTCCACCCTTATAAGTGATGAAGCTGTGTTCCAAGCCCTAACTGGGATCAACTGGGCAACTATTGACTTCCAGTCGCTGGGTAGAGACGAAGAGGATGAACCGGTGCAAGATGATCCGCAGCCGTCAGGTCAAACTGGTGACGAATCATGATCCGGAGATCGGGTTAACCTTCTGCGAGCCGCAACACTTGCTGAAAAACAATTATTCGTTTGGGCACTGAAACACCTTGTAATAGGTAGTTCAAATGCTTGGTCTATCATGCCTTCGTGCATACTTATTTTTCCTGATACTTGTTAATTCGCCATGCTTAAGATATATGATATTCATAATCCATAGCTGCTCCTGCATATAAGAAATTGAAAGTGTCCTAGCGGTTTACCGCCGGACGGGTCATGATGCCCAGACATATAGCCAGGGTTTATAACCAAGGCTGTAAAAAGATAATCAAATATGTAAATAATTGATACCAGTGACCTTGAGTCATAATGTTGGCTGACCAACTGTTGTTATGAGGGTAATAACCTTAATCTTCTGTCATATTGTCCCGGTTTATGATAAAACCACTCCGGGTTATGACAAACACCGATTTATTCATATGCAATTCTGGCGACTTATAGTCAAAACCAGACCGGTTAATAATCTCCGGATTATGACTGATCATATACTCACAACTTGTAGTTGAAAGTCAGGCCGGGTTTAATGAACGTCGGTTTATCAGAACGTTATAAATGTCATCAAAAGAGAAAAATCTTGGCAAATAAAAGCATATGAAAAAAACTTGTAGTCAAGGCTTTTCACGGGCTGCGAGGCCCAAAATTCGAGGCTTTTCATGGGCTGCCAGGCCACTGAGTTAAACCATTTCACAAAGCCTTTTAAGATGGTCCTCAATGCTTAACCAATCGTCATTTTAACTTTGACAAGTTCAGGGTCTTATCAGATTGACTTGTCGAAGTACGGCGGGTCATACCAGGATTACCTGGACGGAGTGACTTACTTAAAAAAGGTAGGCTAAGCCAGGGTTTTAGGAGTATACACCAGGCTTCCAATCTGTGGCTTGATAGCCTATTAGAAGTGTAGATTCTTTGTTCATTGCGATAGAAAAGAATATCCAAGCAATATTTTGAGTTGTGCTCAGTGGGTGCCTATGTTTGAGTTGTTCTTTTGTAACACTCTCTTTGGCCCCGAAGTAATTTGGCTTTGAGCCGATCAAGAGGTGTGACTATGGTTCGAATACGACCAAGCCCCCAAGTGATTTTTCTGGTGGCGTTACGCCGATCAAGAGGTGTACACTAGTAGGAAAAGGGGCTTTTACCCCGGTTCATAAGGGCATTTAGTCCCGGTTCTGGAACCGAGACTAAAGGGTCGTTACTAATTGTGACACCCAAAATTTTATTTGGTTTTCTTTTAAACTTTTATTTGATTTGAGGGAGGTGATTTGAAATTTTCTTCTAAAGAACTCTCCCTCTCAAAATATTTTTTTTAAGACAAGTGTTTTGTTTTGGATTCACCCAAGACTTGATTTTGGTCTTGGAGGTTCTTTATTTTTATTTGGACTCAAGCCAAAATGCTTTTCACGTAGAAAAATGTCTTTTGAAAATTCCTTTGAAAAGCCCTATGGCTTTTGGAATGATCCTTTTCCACTTTCAAAAATCTCTCTTGCCATGACCTAAGTGTAAATCCCCTCCCATAAACCTTTCCCCACCTTTGGATCATGATGTACCTCAACTACAGCAAGTTGAACCTCTCCATATATTTATTTTCCATTTATTTCTCTTCAAAAACAATTTTCTGCCTTCTATCTTGATCCTTGGAGGTTTTCAAAGGAGCTACCCTTTCTGTTTTGATTTTTGCCCCCAAACCACTTTCCCTACCTAGTCCTTTGAGCCCTCAACTAGGATCCATGAAGATCCAATGGTCTCCAGTTCAAAAATTTCAAACTAAACTTGCTGCAAGTTTGGACCAGATTTGCCAAATTTGATGAAATTCATTTGAATCCTTCTCCTAAAAATCTGAGAAAAACAGGCAGCCTCTCGGTGCATTGAGAGGTCACCTCACCAACTCCCAGCTCCAAGAAAATTTTTCTTCTTACCAAATCATTTCATCGAACACCTGCTGGACACTGTTTCTGTAATGTTCAGTCAAGTTCAGTTAACAGTGTCTGAAACTACTGTCGTTTCTTCAGTGTCCGTTGTCGATCTCGCCAGTGCCCCGGCGTCGCCGTGCTTCCTGTCCCCTCCCCCTTGTCCTCTGCACTGCACGAGCGCCTGGAAGGTTGCGGGCGTCGGCGACGAGCAGGAGGAGGTGCGCCACCCCATGACCGACGGCAGCGGCGGATTTGCGGCCACCAGAGAGAGGCGCAGCACAGACGGCGCCGTCCAGCGCCGCCCAAGCCACAGGAGGCCGCCGCGTGGACTTCCACTCCCCCGTGCGCGCTGCCACCCTCGTCGTGAACCGCTAGGCCCGGAGCGCGCTCTCTGCCGCCGCCGTGCCCGTACGGCCGCCCCGACGACGACCAACGCCATTACGCCAAGCCCGACCGAGTTTAGCAGTGGAACGGGACCAGTAACTCCCACTGATGCTGCCTAGCCTCCTAAACCCACTGACCATCCACTGCCTCGCCGTAATTGCTCGCCGGAGCGATCCCGTTCACGGCCACCCCCTCGAACCACCTATAAATAGAGGCCCCGAGCTCCAACTAGAACCCACACCACCTCTGCAGTCCACCAAGACCACGCCTAGCCACTGGAAGAGCCCCGAGGGAGTCTCCTTCCCCAGCTCCGGCCGCCGCGACCCGCCACGGAATCCAGCTCAATTCGCTCCCGTGCGTGCACCACTGCCTCTCATCGCTTGCCAGTAGTTCCCTTATGCATCCACTCTCCTGACCCGCACTTCAATTTGGAGTTTGCAGCACCCACCGGAGTTCTCCACCATCGCCCGAGCCGCCGTCCGCCGGAGAAAGTGTCGTCGTTGACGTGGTGCTCTCCGACTACCAAGTCCACCACCCACCGACGCGGAAGGACACGCTGAACCTCTTGGTACACTCCGATCTCCCTGACTCGCCGTGGTTCGACGCCGGCGACCACCGCAGCCTTCGGGCGCCGGCGAGGATTTGAACCTGACATGTGGACCCCCCACGTCAGCCTCTCCTTCTTTCCCCGTGAACCGTTTTCTGTTGGCGCCTTCGGGCAGAGTACGTTTTCTCTTTGGGCTGACGTCTTTTACCCCGAACCGTTTTCTGCTTTCTCAGTTGAGTCCCTCGACATTTTCTGTTTCATCACAGATTAGTCCCTGGACTAAAACTCTTATAACTTTTTAATAAAAAGTGATTTTTGAATGATTCTTTTTCTGACAGTCATATACTTTTGTCTAGTTTTTTATAGGATTTATTTGGAAAATTTTTGAGACAACTTTTATGCACGCGTTGGTTTTCACGTTAGTATGCATTTTCGCTATACCGTAGGTTCCGGGAGAGGTGACGGAGCCGCGAACTTCGCCGAGCTAGACTCTGACTTCTCCGAACCAGGCAAGCATGTTTGAACCTTTGATATGATAGGTGTTTTACATGTTTGCGTGAAAGGTTGTGCATGGCATATGAGCATCGGTGAGTATCTCGTTGCATGTAAGGCAACTACCCGTGTGTTCCGAAGTTACTATGATCTCTGATGAGAGATGGCCTAGTCATGTGGTGACATGAAGGGCAGTAAGGTGGTACTGTTGTAGCATGCCAGCCTTACGTCATCCGATAAATTCCGACATTAACGTGGACGGAGTCACGTTATCATTCTCCCCCCTTCTGTGCTACCACATGTTTTCTGCCAAAATGCGGTTTAGTAAGTTGTTAACCTCTTTCCGTGTACACACCAAATAGAGGGGCCGGGATGACGGTTCCATGGCCCTGGATTAAAGCCAGTCATCCGGTCAGGGGGCATGGGTGTTTCCGGTTGGGACCGAGAGGGGGGCACCCCTTAGAGCGCGCGTATATAAATTTGATCCCATGCTACGCGAGGTTGTAGCCTCCCCGTCTCAAGGTTTTTCTTGAACGTTGCCGAGGGTGATTCCTGGCTTCGGAATGTTGAATGGGTGTGTACTGGTTAGATGTGTTTCCTCCAAAACACCGTAAACGGAACTAGTTCCCGTGACTACTGAAATCCGTTGGCTGTGGTTAAAGTACAAACTCTGCAGAGTCAAATCTTTCCGAGTCATCGTATCCAGGGTGAAGGACCATGATCAATGAACCTATATCTATGTCAAGTCCTCGTGGTATTTTTTTCCACGGTAAACAAACTTGATTTGTATATTGGTTGAACGTTATTCCGTGGATGGACTAACCCTGTTGTTTATCTCATATCTGAATATTCCCTTGTTGTGGTATTAAAATCATGAACTACTAAATTATCAAGTTATGAAATATAAGCCCTTTATGTGATGTCACTCAGACGTCCGACTGTGGCATGTTTGTCTTTTCCTTTCAATATAAGCCCTTTATGCGATGTCGCTCAGACGTCCGACTGTGGCATGTTTATCATTTACTTTCAATATAAGCCCTTTATGTGATGTCGCTCAGACGTCCGACTGTGGCACGCACTGTCATTTATTTTCTATTATAAGCCCTTTATGTGGTGTCGCCTTGATGCCTGACTGCGGCATTGTTATTCTTGCATTTTCCTCTCGAGGAGTCATTCAGACACTCGCTTGGCCCTCAGTATTTACTTTGGGATTTCGGGAGGACTACCGCCCGACTTCTCTTTTATTTCCCATGCATTATTATCTCTATGTCTGATTGCACTTGTTAATCTGTTCTCATGCATCATGTTTTACATTGGTTATATCTTATGTTCGAAATGTCTTGCGAGTACTTTCATAGTACTCACCTGGCTTGTTGATTTGGCCAGATGTTGACGAAGGCGATCTCATGGATGAAGAGTTTGATAGTGAGTCCGACGCCTAGAGGAGTCCCAGTCAGTCCCGTGCGATCCTGGATATTGGTCACTTGTATTATATACGCTTCCGCCACCTGCAATAAGTCTCCTCGAGCCTCACTCCGACGCTCGAAGAGTTGTTAGTTTTCAGGAGTCATATCACCCTCATCGCTGTGATATTTCCACCACCACTCCTATCGTGAGTTAGTGGTTATGCCACCCTATCCGCCGTTATGTTTTATCGGCGCGCTTGTAATAAATTGTTAAGCAGTCTCCGCTCAACCTTGTATTATATTCAGTACTCCTGGTATTTTCTTCTGTGACCAAGATATTGTCTACCAGTGGGAAGAAATTCTTCTTTACTGGTCCGTAAAAGGGATTGGTCTCTCAATAAATATTTTTATTGAAAAACCGGTCGTGACAAGCTTTGTATCAGAGCCAGGCTGACTGTAGGAAGCCACTAGGTGCGATCGCTTATCGGTTATTAGCGTCTTTTGTGCTTTTTCAGCATTTTGCAAATGTAGCTATTTTCTGTTGGTCATCATAAATTTATGACATGACTACTCAAAATTTTTTCCTACTTTTGTAGATGGCTGGCAGCAACTGCGAGACTCGGGTGTTCACTAATGTGCCCGAGGGGCTTGTCAAACTCCTCGTCTCCATCACCAAGCTCGCGATCGGGCCAACATCTCGTCCGGAGTTCACGCTTTATCAGCACAAGCTCAACGACGACGTGTCTATGCACCAGGCCGTGGTGCAATTCAAGGGAGGACGTTCTGCATCTCGCCACTTCCGTTTTGTGGGAAGGGCCATGCCTACGGAGAGGCATGCCTTGCAGATGGCTGCCCGTGAGGCGATAGCTCGCCTTCGGGACATTCTTCCTATGATGAAGACTCGTCGCTACCGCTACCTCCCATGCCATGTGCCATACACTTGTCACTATGCCTTCGCCTGCCATAGGGGAGAGCGAGATGAAGCCATCGTGATGGTTGTTGAGTACCTCAAGGCTCTGGAGGAATCCTTCGACAACCTCGTGGATGATCTTGTGGCTGCCCGCATGGACTTAGTCCGGGGCGGTCCTGCCAGCAGGAAGGAGCTTCTCCACACGGCACCGCCTCTGACATTCGTCTCGTCTTCAGCCTCTTATGCACCGGCCATTTTGGCCACTGCTCGCCGTCTGCCTACCACTGAGGAGTTTGACCGAGTCATCGCTCCTACTCCAGTCAGAGCTGCACCGCCTGCCGCACCCGCACTGCCGCCCGTCGCTCCCGCGCCATCACCGCAGCGCAGTGCTACGCGTCTGGAGCCTGTTAGAGAGGAGGTGGAAGTTGAGTCTCCTACACCGCTGAGCCTTGCCCTCGCAAGGGAAAGGACATCGTCACCATCTCCGACTGAGAACGCCGAGTAGCCGCGCGTTATGTCTGCTTGTATGATGGGTTTTTGTCTGTACGTTAGTTTGTAGTAGTTGTGTACGCTGCTTTCTGAAGGAGTGTGCTAGTCTAATAACATGTCAGGATTGTGTACGCACATCCTGAGTGTTGTATCGTATGTTTGCGTTTCGCGTGTAAGATATGTGCTAAGCAGTTCTTCTCCGTGCGAAATCGTTTATGTTTTGTTGAAAAATCTTGAGGTCTTTCAAATGTTATTTTTGCCTTTACAAGATTTTCCTTATGCCACACAGTTCTTCTCATGAATTTTGCAAAATAATACCCCAGACTAGAAAAATGTCTCGTCCGTGGACTCGTTCCATGCCCAATCAGCCAGAAGAAGTTTATGGGACACATACTAGCAACAACTTCACTCAGGGACAGTCCAGTCAACAAGACAGCGAAGCATCCTTGTCTCAGGTATGCCGTCTCTTCAAACAAAGCCAGCAACAGCACCAAGAGATGATGAATCACGTCATCAATATGGGAAACCACCGTGAGCCCTATCAACCACACTCCAAGTTGTCTGAGTTACAGAAGACTCGCCCTCCAACATTTGCTCACACCGATAGGCCACTTGAAGCCGATGATTGGCTTCGTGACATCGAGAGAAAGCTGATTATTGCTCAGTGCTCAGATCATGAGAAGGTGCTTTATGCACCTCACTACCTCACCGGAGCAGCTGCAGCATGGTGGGAAAACCAATAAATATTTTTATTGAAAAACCGGTCGTGCACTAATGCCCTAGCCCTTTAGTCCCGGTTCTTACACGAACCGGGACTAAAGGTCGTCCACGTGGCCGTTGCGGGGAGCCCAGGCAGGAGGGCCTTTTGTCCCGGTTGGTGTTACCAACCGGGACCAATAGGCATCCACGCATCAGCACCTGGCAGGAGCTGAGGTTTTTGTTTTTTTGAAAGGGGGTAGTTTAGGGGTTTTGGGGGGTTAATTTAGGTGTTTCATATATTGTGTTAGCTAGCTAATTAATAGAGAGAAGTGTCCTCTCTTATCTCCGTGCTTGGTCGACGCTACGTACTATATACGTATGGAGAGGAGTAGACACGCTAGCTAGTAATCAAATGAAGGAAACAGAAGATCGTCATGAACATATGCATACAGAGAGAAGTGATATCGACCACCTCTCCTTCTCCGAGATATTGGTCGAACAACAAGTTCTCGTATATCTATCCGACACTACCGGCTACATATATACAATAATTATCTCTTACAATACAATCTCCTAATTATATTGTAGGAACACAGGGTCCACATAGTATTCTCCGTTTTCAGCGATCACGTGGTCAAGGAAGAATGCCGCCAATTCCTCTTGAATTGCTCGCATACGATGTTCTGCTAGGAGTTCATCCCGCATCCGAAAGATCTAATTTGAAGAAGGGGGTCAATACACACACACACACACACACACACATATATATATATATATATATATGAATAAATGAAACTCAACACAAATGATGGTAATAAAATAAAATTGTGAATATTATTGCTTACGCACTTCATATTGTTCTTCAATGTAGCCCCGCTCACAGGTCGTGTGGCGGATGGACTCGCAAACGTAGTATCTAGAGTAATTATTCCCGGATTCCTGCCACAACCACTTTACAAGAAATAGAGGTCAATCAAACTGATAAGCAAGCATGCTAAATGGTATTGATGAAACTAGCGCTTGAATCACTAGGAGATGTGCGGAACATGCTACTATGGTACTTACTTTCGGGTGTCTAAATTGCAGCTTCTTCGGGAGTCCCGGAGCTTTTGAGGTGAATTTTCTCCAAACCCTGCCAGACAAAGAAAACAATTACTTGATATCAGGAAATGAACAAAGTTGCTGATATGGTGGATAATGATCGATTTAACTTACTTCTGGAGCATTTGAGTCATGTTCGCATAGTCCTGGGAATCTTTTCGTCTCAAGTCTAAGACAGTTACTACTCCCGGCTCAAGCTTAATCTCTAGGAGAATATAGTGGAAGCTGCGCATGCATGCATAAGTCATCAATTACATTACCATAACCTGGACTAATAAGGGAAACCGAATATGCACAAGACAGTAACACTCACTTGAAGTTGTAAGGAAAGAGTATTATATCTTTGTTTTGATTTAATACCAACGATTGTAGCAAGTTGGCCTCGGCTTCTTTGGGATTTTTTTCAACTGTATATGCATCTATGAGATTTGTGTTAATGAACCCAATATCACCGATTTGTCTTTTCTTCAATTCGGCGATCTTCAATCTGCATAATATAGTGAGGATAAGTATAAATACATGCAATGAAAGAGCTGACCTATATAGAGAGACTTAATGACAGAAGTAGTACTACTTACAGACAGTAGCAAGTGATCGTTGTTTTATCGAGGGACTTTTGATTGTAAAACTGGAAGAAATCCTCAAATGGAACATTCAGCAGTTCAATTCCAACGAGGTCATGCTCCGGTTTAACTGTCAGCGTCAAAGTACTCATCCCATCAGACTCTCTGCAGGTTTTCATGTACCAATCATGTAGTCTTCACATCATCGTGCTTAGAGATCTGACATCTTTGACGAGAGGCTTCCCGTAATGGTATTTGTGTTCGTCCACCTCCATGATTTCATAATGTACATCGTCGGGCAGGTAATCTCCAAGATTGCTATAACCGGGCACCATACCCAGATCTTAGCGACGATGTCTTTTGACACCTTGAGCGGGGGGCACGATTGGTTCGCTTGTTCGCCGAGCTGGGCAATTTTTTTCCCAGCTCGTCGTTCTTTCATCCTTTTATCACTGACAGTACTTCCCGACCGCTCCGCTTCGGCATATGCCTTTGCAAGAACGCGCTCATAGTTGCCTCTCGGCGGAGACTTTGGTGGTTTTGTCAGGGCAGCCAGAGTGCGCTTTGCTTTCACCGGATCTACCTTCTCCTCCGGAGGTGTATGTTTCTTTGCTTTCACCCCTTCAAAGAAGTTCTTCACTTCGGCTCGCACGATCTTCGCGTTCTCCTCCTCGGTCCTCTCATATGGTAACTTCTCTGGAGTCTTCAGAGAAGGACCGAATCTGTATTGCCTCCCGCCTCTGGCAGCTGTACTGCTAGACGCGGCAGAGCAGACGGAGCGGCTGCGGCTGTCTTCTTTCCTTGCTTACGAGGCGGAGGAGAAGGACTACGACGCACCGGAGCAGCCGCAGCGGCGGCGGGTCTCTTCCGCCCTTGCTAACGAGGCGGAGAAGGAGGAGGCTGGCTGCTCTGGCGCGCCGGCGCTAGCAGAGAAGGAGGCGGAGTGCCGCCACACGCCGAAGAAGGAGGCTGAGTGCCCTGATCACTCGCCGGAGGAGGAGGCGGAGGAGGAGGCGGAGTGCCCTTACTCGCCGGAGCCGTCCAGTTCAGAAGCTTGATGAGCTCCTTCCGCCATAGGCATGGAGTCTTCAGAGCTAAACCCAGCCGAGTCTCCCCTTCACCGGTAGGGTGGTCAAGCTGGAGGTCCTCAAATCCCTCCGTTATTTCATCCACCATCACCCTAGCATATCCTTCTGGAATCGGCCGGCAGTGGTAGATTGCGCCGGGTTCAGTAGGTAAAACACAGCCAACAGCCGCCTTGACTTTCAAGTTCTGCCATTCCGCCATAAGGTGGCAATGTTGAGACTCCGTGATAGCATCCACGGGGTAGCTAGCAGGAGCCGCATGCTCCAGCTGAGGCAGCTCGGTGGAAGCCACGCTGCTTCTCCGCTAAGATGGCGGTGTAGCTTGGGGGGCAGTTTTGGCATCTCGATTGCCGTCTCGTTCCTCTAGCACTTGAACCCTTTCGTGTAGACGCTGAATTTGGATCTGCTCCACTTTTTTCCTCCTCTCCTGGGTTTTGTAACCGCCCGTGTCCGGAAAACCAGCCTTCCACGGAACGGAGCCTGGCGTGCCTCCTGTCCGTCCAGGGTGCTCAGGATTCCCGAGGACCATTGTGAGCTCGTCATTCCCTCTGTCTGGAACGAACGTCCCTTGCTGCGCTGCATCGATATAGTGCTTAAGCTTCTTGACGAGTATTGCAAGTTGCTCGTCCGTCCAACAACACCTCCCTGATACAGGGTCCAAGGTTCCACCAGCCCCGAAGAACCAAGTCCGGCAACGGTCTGGCCAGTTCATTGTCTCTGGTTCGATCCCTTTATCAAGCAGATCCCTCTCAGACTTGGCCCACTTAGGCCGGGCTTTCAGGTAGCCACCTGACCCCGTGCGATGGTGAAGCTTCTTCTTCGCAGCATTCTTCTTGTTTGTCGCTGACATCTTCTTACTCTTTTCCGATGTCTTGTGGGCCACAAATGTGGGCCAGTGATCTCTGATCTTCTCATACCGGCCGATGAATTCTGGTGTCTCTTCTTTGTCGAAAAACGTTTTCAGCTCATTCTTCCACCTCCTGAATAGGTCTGCCATCTTCTTAAGAGCATGAGACTTGATTAATTGCTCTATAACTGGCTTCTCCGGATCCACCTCTGGCGGTAGGGTGAAATTTGACTTCAGCTCAGTCCAAAGATCATCTTTGTGCATATCATTGACATAACACACCTCAGGGTCTTCCTTCTTAGGCTTATACCATTGGTGGATGCTGATCAGGATCTTGTCCCTAACTAGAACCCCGCACTGAGCAGCAAAAGCATCCTTTGTCCGGAGGGGTTCAATCGGTTGGCCGTCGCGCGCGATTGCTGTGATCTCAAACCTTTCATCCGAGCGCAACTTTCTCTTCGGGCCTCGTCTCTTTACCGCAGTTGTGCTTGATCCGGAGGGCTAGAAAAAAGAAGAAAGACGAGTGTTAATTAATATGTGTACATACCAAAACAATGAATGCATCAATTAGCTAGTCAGCACAGGCTTAACTAATATATTTACCTGGCCGGACTCTGTTCGGTCACCGGAGCCGTCACCACGGGCTCCTTCTTGCACCAGCATTGGGTCACCGGAGCCATCATAATCATATCTTTCCTCCTCCACTCTTCGATCACCCCAGCCTGCTTCTTCACCCTGTTCTTCCAGACCATCATTGTCGTTAAGATACGACAAGATATCACCTCCGGCTAAGATTATGTCCCCCAACACCTCTTCTGCTTGGTCATCTCGTCCGTGCTGCATTGTTTCTGCAAATATTACCACATGGCAATTATTACACAAACATGACAGCAGGTGGATATATTAGTGCAAACGTAGACCTAGCTTATTCCGGGTTTGGGGTGGCCTAGGCAACGCTTCAAGGGTAGGGGCACGGCGGGAGGGGGTAGGAGACCGACATCATTTTTTTCTAGGGTTTGGGTGTCCTCGAGAGTTTTGGTCGAGCGAGAGGGCCGGGGGGGGTGCTCCCATGGTATAAGTTATCACGGTCGAGAGGGGGTATACATATCGACCGTCCATCATGTCGAAGTTATCTGGGAGGGAGTTATATATATCGACAACGACGACATACATACATGGGAAAATAATGTTATCGGGGAGGGGGTATATATCGACCCCCCCCCACGTGTTGAAGTTATCGGGAGGGGGTTTTATATCGACAACGATGACATACATACACGGGAAAATAATGTTATCGAGGAGGGGGTATATCGACCCCCCCTCGTGTTGAAGTTATCCCCCCTCGTGTTGAAGTTATCGGGAGGGGGTAATATCGACAACGACAACATACATACACGGGAAAATAATGTTATCGGGGAGGGGTATATCGACCCCCCCCCACGTGTTGAAGTTATCAGGAGGGGGTTATATCGACAATGACGACATATATACACGGGAAAATAATGTTATCGGGGAGGGGGTATATCGACCCCCCCTCGTGTTGAAGTTATCCCCCCTCGTGTTGAAGTTATCGGGAGGGGTATATATCGACGACGACAGACCTGATAAAACATAAGAAAATGAAGAAGAAATAAAAAGAGGAGAGAAGAAGAAAGGAATAGAGGAGAGGATTGAAGAAAAAAAAAGAAGAAAAAAAAGAGGAGAAGAAGAAAGGAATAGAGGAGAAGAAGAAAAAATAGAAAATTCTCCTCTATTCCTTTCTTCTTCTCCTCTTCTTTTTCTTCTTTTTTCCTCTTCTTATTTATTTCTCCTCTTCTTCCTCTCCTATTCTTCTTTCTTTCCTCTTCTTATTTTCTTCTTTCCTATCCTTCTTTTTCTTCTTCTTCCCTTCCTAGCTAGATATATAAAACTTATCTAAAATTGTAACTTCTGCATATATAAAACTTTTCCATGTGGATCATCATTTCTCATATATATCGAATATATATCCATTGTCATATATAAAAACTTTCTATATATGGACAAAAAACTTTCTATGAACAAAAAAACATTTTTGACATATATATTCATACATTTTGAACATCTACATACATACAATTTTTTTTGTTCACATATACATTATAGCCACATACACATATACATCACATATGAACAAAAAAATTAAACTAATAAAAATAAAATACATATAGCCACATACATACACATATACATTATATATATATGATCAAAAAACAATTAACTAATAAAAAAACAGAGCCGGGGCGGCGGCTCTCACAGCGGGGGCGGCTAGGACGATGGCGACGACGGGGGCGGCGAGGGCGCCGGCGTGCAGGGGCGGTACGGGGCGGGGGCGGCGAGGGCGCCGGCGAGCACGCGCGGGCCGGCAGGGGGCTCTGGGCGCCGAGGCAGCGCGCGCGAGCAGGGGAGCACGAGGCGGGGCGGCGCGTGGGGGCAGGGCAACGACGACGAGCACCGGGCGGCGACCCGTCGAGGCAAGGGCGCGGGGCGACGGCGACGAGGAGCGGGCGGCGACGGCGAGCACGGGCAGCCTCGCGGCTTCAGGGGCAACTGGCAAGGTATCTTGAAAATTTCCTAAGTGTGGACTTATATAGCAAAGCCTTTAGTCCCGGTTCGTGGCACCAACCGGGACTAAAGGTGGGCATTAGTCCCGGTTGGTGCCACCAACCGGGACCAAAGGCCCCTTTTCAGCAGCCTAAAGGGCGGGAAGCGGCGGCCTTTGGTCCCGGTTGGTGGCACCAACCGGGACTAAAGGGGGGGGGGCATTGGTCCCGGTTGGTGGCACCAACCGGGACCAAAGCCCTTGCGCTGCCCGCGGCCAAAGTTTAGTCCCACCTCGCTAGTTGAGAGGGGCTCGGAGTGGTTTATAAGCCCCACTGCGGCTGCCCTCTCGAGCTCCTCTCAAATGCAGGCTTACGGCCTAATGTCACACTGTGCTGTCTGTTGGCCTATTGGGCCTTCTGCGTGCCTAAATCCGAGCCCAGGTTGGGTTTCTAGTCGTATTTAGGCCGTGGTGGCCCAATAGGTGGCAGTTTTTAAAAAAAATCTAGTTTTTTGGTTCTGTTTTTTGCATTATTTATTTTCTTTTTTGCTTTATTTTTTAATTCTTTTTGCTTTTAGGTCAGCAAATTATAAACTGTCTGTTAGTTGCCATTAGTTTTAGAAAAATATAAACTTTCTATTAGTGCCATTAGTTCTTTATGAAAATTCTTTTTGCTGTATTTAGTTTTTTTGTTTTCTTTTTTGCTATATTTATTTTGTTTTGTTTCTACTTACAACAAAAAACTTATTTATTTTATTTTATTTTGTTTCTAATTACTTATTTATTTTACTTTATGATAATTCTTTTTGCTATTAGAGTTTCTATCAAAAAAGTTCTTTATGAAAATTCTTTTTTCTTTTAATGATTAAAAATAAAAAAGAGGCGCAATGCGCGTTGATTTGCTTCAAGCCTTTCGGAATAGTGTAGACTGCACTGCACATAGCTCGATGCAGTCTACCTTATTCCTCAAGGCTTGAAGCTAAGCAACGTGAGCATTGCGCCTCTTCTTCATCGTCTCTGCACTCAGGGCTTATAAACCGCTCCTAGTGCCTCTCAGCTAGCGAGGTGGGACTAAAAAACTGCTTAGCTAGTAAGAAACTCTAGTACCGGTTCGTGCCACGAACAGGTACTAAAGGTGCTTGTGGGGCCACAGCCTCATTAGTACCGGTTCGTGGCACCAACAGGGACCAAAGGGTGGAATTGGTCCCGGTTTGTGCCACCAACCGGGACCAATGGCCTTGCACAGCGGCGTGGTGGTGAGTTTAGTCCCACCTCGCTAGCTAAGAGAGAGCCGCACCTGTTTATAAGGTGCGGTATGCCTGAGCTGTCGAGCTCCTCTCTAAAGCAGGCTTACGGGCCTAACCTCTCTGCACTCAGGGCTTATAAAGCATTTCAAATGAACTCTGAAAAGGTTGAAAGTTGGCATGGTATCATCATTTCATCCACATAGCATGTGCAAGAAAGTTGAGAGGGTTACGGCAAAAACTAGATGCACTTCTTGTACAAAATGGACAATGGTATCATACTCGTCTATTACAAAGTTGGCATGGTATCATCATAATAGTTGCGGGAGAAAGTCTTCACTTTTTCTTCGCTTGTGTCATTTGCTTATTGCGCCGTAACCATGGATAATCTTCATCGTTTATCAGGATGCTTGGGTCAGCCTTGACTTTGAAGGGAGGAATTTCATGAAACTTTTCATAATCTTCAGACATGTCTGTCTTTCCCTCCACTGCAACAATGTCCCTTTTTCCTGAAAGAACTATGTGCCACTTTGGCTCATCGTATGATGTATTCGCTTCCTTATCTTTTCTTTTCCTCGGTCTGGTAGACATGTCCTTCACATAGATAACCTGTGCCACATCATTGGCTAGGACGAACGGTTCGTCAGTGTACCCAAGATTGTTCAGATCCACTGTTGTCATTCCGTACTGTGGGTCTACCTGTACCCCGCCTCCTGACAGATTGACCCATTTGCACTTAAACAAAGGGACCTTAAAATCATGTCTGTAGTCAAGTTCCCATATGTCCATCATGTAACCATAATATGTGTCCTTTCCCCTCTCGGTTGCTACATCAAAGCGGACACCGCTGTTTTGGTTGGTGCTCTTTTGATCTTGGGCGATCGTGTAAAATGTATTCCCATTTATCTCGTTTCCTTTGTAAGTCAATACAGTCGAAGATGGTCCCCTGGACAACGAGTACAACTCATCACAAACAGTGGTGTCACCTCTGAGACGTGTTTCCAACCAACTGCTAAAAGTCCTGATGTGTTCACATGTAATCCAGTCATCACACTGCTCCGGGTGTTTGGAGCGCAGACTGTTCTTGTGTTCATCGACATATGGTGTCACCAAGGTAGAGTTCTGTAGAACTGTGTAGTGTGCTTCAGACCAAGAATATCCGTCCCTGCATATTATTGAGTCCCCCTCCAAGCGTGCCTTTTCCAGTCAGTCTCCCCTCATACCGCGATTTAGGGAGACCTATCTTCTTAAGGCCAGGAATGAAGTCAACACAAAACCCAATGACATCCTCTGTTTGATGGCCCATGGAGATGCTTCCTTCTGGCCTAGCGCGGTTACGGACATATTTCTTTAGGACTCCCATGAACCTCTCAAAGGGGAACATATTGTGTAGAAATACGGGCCCCAGAATGACAATCTCGTCGACTAGATGAACTAGGACGTGCGTCATGATATTGAAGAAGGATGGTGGGAACACCAGCTCGAAACTGACAATACATTGCGCCACATCACTCCTTAGCCTTGGTATGATTTCTGGATCGATCACCTTCTGAGAGATTGCATTGAGGAATGCACATAGCTTCACAATGGCTAATCGGACGTTTTCCGGTAGAAGCCCCCTCAATGCAACCGGAAGCAGTTGCGTCATAATCACGTGGCAGTCATGAGACTTTAGGTTCTGGAACTTTTTCTCTGGCATATTTATTATTCCCTTTATATTCGACGAGAAGCCAGTCGAGACCTTCATACTAAGCAGGCATTCAAAGAAGATTTCTTTCTCTTCTTTCGTAAGAGCGTAGCTGGCAGGACCTTCATACTGCTTCGGAGGCATGCCGTCTTTTTCGTGCAAACGTTGCAGGTCCTCCCGTGCCTCAGGTGTATCTTTTGTCTTCCCATACACGCCCAAGAAGCCTAGCAGGTTCACGCAAAGGTTCTTCGTCACGTGCATCACGTCGATTGAAGAGCGGACCTCTAGCTCATTCCAGTAGGGTAGGTCCCAAAATATAGATTTATTCTTCCACATGGGTGCGTGTCCCTCAGCGTCATTCGGAACAGCTAGTCCGCCGGGACCCTTTCCAAAGATTACGTGTAAATCATTGACCATAGCAAGTACGTGATCACCGGTACGCATGGCGGGCTTCTTCCGGTGATCTGCCTCGCCTTTGAAATGCTTGCCTTTCTTTCGACATTGATGGTTGGTCGGAAGAAATCGACGATGGCCCAGGTACACATTCTTCCTGCTTTTGTCCAGGTATATACTTTTAGTGTCATCTAAACAGTGGGTGCATGCATGGTATCCCTTGTTTGTCTGTCCTGAAAGGTTACTGAGAGCGGGCCAATCGTTGATGGTTACAAACAGCAACGCGTGCAGGTGAAATTCCTCCTGTTTGTGCTCATCCCACGTACGTACACCGTTTCCATTCCACAGCTGTAAAAGTTCTTCAACTAATGGCCTTAGGTACACATCAATGTCGTTGCCGGGTTGCTTAGGGCCTTGGATGAGAACTGGCATCATAATGAACTTCTGCTTCATGCACATCCAAGGAGGAAGGTTATACATACATAGAGTCACGGGCCAGGTGCTGTGATTGCTGCTCTGCTCCCCGAAAGGATTAATGCCATCCGCGCTTAAACCAAACCATACGTTCCTTGGGTCACGTGCAAACTCAACCCAGTACTCTCTCTTGATTTTTCTCCACGGCGACCCGTCAGCGGGTGCTCTCAACTTTTCGTCTTTCTTACGGTCCTCACTATGCCATCGCATCAACTTGGCATGCTCTTTGTTTCTGAACAATCGTTTCAACCGTGGTATTATAGGAGCATACCACATCACCTTTGCAGGAACCCTCTTCCCGCGGGGCTCGCCGTCAACATTACCAGGGTCATCTCGTCTGATCTTATACCGCAATGGACCGCATACCGGGCATGCGTTCAAATCCTCGTACGCACCACGGTAGAGGATGCAGTCATTAGGGAATGCATGTATCTTCTGCACCTCCAATCCTAGAGGGCATACGACCTTTTTTCCTGCATACGTACTGTCGGGCAATTCGTTATCCTTTGGAAGCTTCTTCTTCAATATTTTCAGTAGCTTCTCAAATCCTTTGTCAGGCACAGCATTCTCTGCCTTCCACTTTAGCAATTCCAGTACGGTACCGAGCTTTCTGTTGCCATCTTCGCAATTGGGGTACAACCCTTTTTTGTGATCCTCTAACATGCGATCGAACTTCAGCTTCTCCTTTTGACGTTCGCATTGCGTCCTTGCATCGACATTGACCCGGCAGAGATCATCATCATCGGGCACATCGTCTGGTTCCTCTTGATCTTCAGCAGCATCATCGGGCACATGGTCTGGTTCCTCTTGATCTTCACCAGCTCCCCCCGTTGCAGCATCACCATATTCAGGGGGCACATAGTTGTCATCGTCCTCTTCTTCTTCGCCGTCTTCCATCATAACCCCTATTTCTCCGTGCCTCGTCCAAACATTATAGGGTGGCATGAAACCCTTGTAAAGCAGGTGGGCGTGAAGGATTTTCCGGTCAGAGTAAGACATCGCATTCCCACATTTAGGGCATGGACAACACATAAAACCATTCTGCTTGTTTGCCTCAGCCGCTTCGAGAAACTCATTCACGCCCTTAATGTACTCGGAGGTGTGTCTGTCACCGTACATCTATTGTCGGTTCATCTGCGTGCATTATATATAATTATGTGTGTCAAAAGTAAGAAAATCAGACAAGTATCTATCTAAAGTAAGAAAATCATAAAGAAGATAAGAACAAGAGGCTCACCACGGTGGTGCCGGCGACGAGATCGGTGCGGGCGATCGACAGCGGTGAAAACGAGGACGGGGCGTGACGGACCACTAAACCTAGACAAATCTCGGGAAAAATGGAGCTCCGAGCTCGAGCTTCGAGAGGAGAAAGCTCGGGCATTTCATCGAACACCTCATGTGCATAGGAGGTGAGCTAAAGCACCCAATGCCCTGTGGAGTGCTCTACTGCGGCGATGGGGTATATATAGGCAACTTATTTGTCCTGGTTCGTGGCAGGAACCGGGACTAAACCCCCCCTTCTGTACCGGTTCTAGGCACGAATCGGTACCAATGGCTGTGGGCCAGGAGCGTGGCCCATTGGTCCCGACTCATGCCTAGAACCGGAACAAATAGATCTAGACGAACCGGGACCAATGCCCACGAGGCCCCGGCCGGTCCCCTGGGCTCACGAACCGGGTCTAATGCCCCCCATGAGTCCCGGTTCGTGAAGAACCGGGACTAATGGGCTGGCCAGGCCCGAACCAAAGCCCTGTTTTCTACTAGTGTTCCTGTATGCTGAATTTACATTTGTACTCTGCATCTGAAGTTAAATAATCGCCATTTGTTCCTATCCACATCTATATTTACTCTTAAAAAAATGTAGAATAAAGGCAATACTCTTGAAGAAGAGTGTGCCGTAAACTTCTTGAATTGCCCCCCATCAATATGGATAAGGCCTTTATAGAGCCTCTCTTCACTACTAATGTAAGTTTATCCTCTTTGAACCTTCAAACTTTGTTGTTTATATTTGGATAGCTATGAGTGAAAATGTTGTTTATTTTTGTCGTCTGCATCAACTTACTTGTTCAAAGTTTATAAAGTAGAAGTACATAAACATAAGTTTGTCCTTCTCAATTTCAGTCTTTAGTTGTACAGTCTAGTTCCTTATTCGTACCATGTAAATTAAACTAAACATAGCAAGTTATCTTCTTTAGCACTATGTGTATGCTTGTGTTCTTGATCTATAATCCAGTGGTGTGGCGAGACTACCAACAACTGCAAAATGTCATATCCTGCTATGTCTCAACTATGAACAATGCCACATATATATTAATGTTATTTAAATCGTGTCTCTTTATTTACCAATCCGAAATGGTATAAATTGACAGTACACTCACCATTCATGCTTATACGTTGTTTAGAACAACATCTATGCTTGTGTTCTTGATCTGTAATTGTAGCGACCCGGTCCCAATGGACCGTAGTCTCTGTGCTTAAGTGTCATCCCTGGATCGGTATTGCCGACACACACATTACTCGAGGATTTATTGCAGTGTTAAATCACATACTTATTACATCAAGTGTCTCATAAAGAGTACTTACTACAATAATATGGCTAAAGGCCATCCAAAATAAGATAACTGCAGAAGCATCCAAGATAAATGAGTCCATCCAACTCCACGGCAAAACTGAGTGCATGACAACGACCTATCGCACCTTACTCTTTGTCCGAAAATTTTGCAACATGATACGTTGTAGCCGTATAGGTCAGCACATGGAATATGCTGGCAAGGTAACACTATATAGCAATGAACAAAATAACAGCTATCACTACATGCATATTTGGCTGGTGGAGGCTCTATGGTTATCATTTGCATAAAGCTAATTTTTTCCTACAACAAAGGATATATTTTATTTAACTACAGAGTTTGTTGCAATTATTGAGAAGGTACCCCCAACTCAATCCCAAATTAACATTAATAACCCATCACATTTATTAAGTAAAGTGATGAGATCAAATCAATAAATTCAAGTACCAGATACTCAAGATGTCCATAACCGGGGACACAGCTAACCATGATTACTTTATACACTCTGCAGAGGTTTGCACTTCCCCACAAGACTCGATCTCCTTCATTGTATTTCTTGGACCACATGATGTTTGAGAAATGGATGACCGAGACACAGTCTTTCCGAAGAGGTCACCTTAACCGATAGATAGGTCGGTACACCTACAATGCCCTACATCTGCTAGCCCATCATGGAAAGGATTCCCACAACTTACTCAACTATGCCAGAGCCCATAATGGCTTGTGGCTGCACACGGAAGTTTCTAGCATGAATAATCTTATGATCCCTTTGAGACTGGGTGGCATTCCATAGGATGATCACACGGGTACCCCGGGATCTCCTAGGACAACACTGGCATAACCCCACGTGCCCAGAACCAATCCACCCAGATGTGTATTAAAGTAGCCACCTTAAGTTTCCCCTTAGTTATAAATAACTCTCACATCTTTATGAATCTCACAAACCAATCCAAGTCTACGAGCATAGAAAAGTAGTATAAGCATAACGGATAATACCCGGGGTTTGATAAAAGACAATAGGTTCCTACCTCATCAAATACTTCCCAAATACCCACATGTTATCAAATCCTACTCGTGCAATGTTTGAGGGTTGAAACTAATGCATAAAAACTGGGTAATAAAGGGATATGATCAAAGTGTTACTTGCCGTGCTGACGATCGGAGAACCCTAGTGATTCGTAGTAGCAAGCCTCGCACTCCGGAAACTCTATGGTGAACAAACAATAACATACATAAACACTCAAGCACAAGATTCAAGGGTAAAACCAAAAGAAAAGATCTAAACAAAAAGTTCAAGTGAAGAGCTTCGATTTGCAAAAAGAATCAATCGAATCGGAGTTATGAAACACAACCTATGATCAAAAGAAGTTCAAATTCAAACCTTCTTGAAACCAAATTTTAAGTTTTCAAAATCATGTTCAAGATGTTTATCTGAACAGAGGGGAACAAGACGAAGATTTTGGCGTTGGTTTCACTGGTTTTGGATAAACGAGCAAAAAGTAGTGAGGGTTTGAAGATCAGGGACTAATCTGTAAGAAAACTATTCACGGATAGATGCCTGGCCGAAAATTAAATTAAAAAGAAAAATCTAACGAACGAATGTTCGCTAACAGAAACTAATGGACGCATTCGTTCGTTAACAGAACAAATCGGGTGAACGTTCACTAAATAACATAACCTAGATAATAAACCGATCTAATAAAATAAAACCGAACTTTAAAAAACGGACGGTTTTATCGGGTTATACCAGTTCGGGGAGGGGAAAACCGGCGGTGGCGGCTGTGTTGCTCCGGCGAGTCGAGGCAGCGGGCGTCGGCGGCTACGCGGGGCGGGGAGGTGGCGCGGGCAGTTGGCGGCGGCGGCTTGCAGGCGGCGGCGGCGATGCGGCGAGCGCCGGCTTGAGGGGTCGGGGGCGAGGCCAGCTTGGGGAAGGGGCGCGAGGCGGTGGCGGAGTCGGAGTCCGGCCGGACTCTGGCGGCGTGCGGGAGCCTGTCTCATGCGGCTCGGGAAGGCGGTGGCGATGGCCTGGACCAGCTGGGTTTCGCCCTAGTCGGTCCGAAGAGTTTTTTTTAAAAATAATTTCGCCGCAGAGAAAAATCCAAAATAAAAATAAATAAAAATCCTAAAATCCCAAAAATAATTTTCACGGTTCTCTCCTAATATTTAGGACTACATGAAAAAATTTCTGGGCTAAAATGCAATTTTTCCCTAATTTTGCCGAATAAAATCTCAAGTAAAATTCAAATAAATATATATTTTTATTCATAATTAAATTTCCATTATTTCCTCTGTTTTGAAGAATTCATATTATCTTCTCTCATTATTTTGTTTCTTTTTGAAATAATTGGAAAAATAATTTCAAATAAAAATCACCTTTGATGCAATTTACCAATTTTGAAAAATTCAAAAATGGAAATTTTATGAAACCTCCAACTCTCTCAATTGGTCCTTGAGTTGCTTAAGGTCTCTAGGATCAAAATGTACAAATAAACCAAATTCAAAATGCAAAAATCATGGATGCATATGATGACCAAATGATTAACATCCAAATTCAAAATTGGGATGTTACAAACCTACCCCCCTTAAGATGAATCTCGCTCTCGAGATTCGGGTTCGCTAGGAAATAGGTGTGGGTGGTCTTTCCGTAGGTCTTCTTCTCCCTCCCAGGTGGCTTCTTCCTCGGTATGGTGGCTCCACTGAACTTTGCAAAATTTGATGATCTGGCTATGTGTAACTCGGCTGGCAAACTCGAGAATCTTGACGGGTTTCTCCTTGTAGGTTAGGTCACTCTCCAACTGAATTGCTTCTAGGGGCACTGTATCTCTTAGAGGAATATCGGCCATCTCTGCATGGCACTTCGTCAACTGGGAAATGTGAAACACATCATGAACTCCTGACAATCCTTCGGGTAACTCCAACTTGTAGGCCACTTCACCCATACGTTCCAAAACTTGGTATGGTCCTACAAATCTTGGGGCTAACTTTCCTTTGACTCCAAATCGTTTAACTCCTCGAAGTGGTGACACACGGAGATATGCTCTGTCTCCGACTTCGTAGGCTACTTCCTTGCGTTTAGTGTCGGCATAAATCTTCTACCTGGATTGAGCTATCTTCAGTCTATCACGAATCAACTTAACCTTCTCTTCAGACTCTTTGATCAAATCCGGTCCGAACAATTGTTGGTCTCCAACTTCATCCCATATCAATGTTATTCTGCACCTCCTTCCATACAAAGCTTCAAAAGGGGCCATCTTCCAACTAGCTTGGTAGCTGTTGTTATATGAGAACTCTGCGTAGGGCAGATTATCATCCCAACTAGATCCAAAATCTAGCGCACAAGCTCTCAACATGTCCTCCAGAATCTGATTGACTCTCTCGGTCTGTCCATCTATCTGCGGATGAAAGGCTGTACTAAACTCTAGCCTAGTACCCAAAGTCTGGTGCAACTGATTCCAAAACTTCAAGGTAAACTATGTTCCTCTATCTGATACGATGCTCCTCGGAACTCCATGCAGACATACGATCCTGGTCATATATATCTTGGACAACTTCGCGCTTGTATAAGTAGTTTTCATCGGGATAAAGTGAGCCACTTTGGTCAAGCGATCAACTACTACCCAGATGGAATCATAAACTGATCGTGTCCTAGGTAATCCAGTGATGAAATCCACTTCCATTCGATTATCAGCAAAGGCTGGAGTAATCTTGCTGGCTTCTAGTGTTCTGCCTAAGTCTCTGACAGACGTCGCATACTGCTACATACTCGGCAATATCCGTCTTCATACCTGTCCACCATAAACGTTCCTTCAAATCCAAATACATCTTGGTGTTTCCTGGGTGAATCGAATATGGCGAATCATGAGCTTCCTGAAGTATTAACTTCCTGATCTCTGAGTCATTGGGCACATAAATACGATCCACAAGCCATAAAGTTTCGTGCTCATTCTCATGAAAACCTTTGGCTTTTCCTTTACTCATCTTTTCCTTTATCTCCGCAATCTCCATATCAGTCTTCTGGGCTTCTCGAATCTTTCCCGACAACATGGACTGAACTTCCAACACTGCAACAAAACCTCTCGGAACTATCTCCAAACGAAGTTCTCTGAGATCGTCGGTTAACTCTTGCGGTAATTCCCCGGTCACGAGAGTATTAACATAACTCTTGCGGCTCAAAGCGTCTGCTACAACATTGGCCTTTCCTGTATGATAATGCAGCTTCATATCATAATCCTTTATGAGCTCCAACCATCTAATTTGCCTGAGATTCAACTCCTTCTGCGTGAAGATATACTTCAAACTCTTATGATTCGTGTAAACATCACAGCGGTTTCCAATAAGAAAATGTCTCCAGGTCTTGAGCGCATGCACTACGGCTGCTAACTCCAAATCATGCATTGCATAATTGAACTCATGAGGTCGAAGCTGACGTGTGGCATATGAAACAACTCTTCCGTCTTGCATAATTACACCTCCAAGTCCCTAGCGAGAAGCGTTGCAATATACTTGGAAATCCTTGCGTATATCCGGAAGGATTAGCACTAGGGGTGTAACTTAATGTTTCTTCAACTCCTGAAAACTGGCCTCAAATTCTTTGTTCCATTTAAACTTGGTGTCCTTCTTTAATAACTCCGTCATGGGTTTCGCGATCTTGGAAAAATTCTCAATGAACCTCCAGTAATATCTTGCGAGTCCAAGAAAACTGTGTATCTCTCCAACTGAGGTGGGTGCCAACCACTCTGTGACAGACTGGACGTTAGTAGGGTCTACTGCTATACCTTCTCCGGATATGACATGTCCGAGAAATCTGACTTCTTTCAACCAAAACTCACATTTGCTGAACTTGGCATATAGCTGATGTTCCTTGAGCTTTTCGAGAACCAAGCGCAAATGTTCCTTGTGTTCTTCTTCATACTTCGAGTATACCAATATATCATCAATGAACACCACAACAAACTTATCCAAGAACTCCATGAACACCTTATTCATCATACTCATAAAGTAGGCAGGGGCGTTAGTCAAACCAAAAGACATGACCGTGTACTCATATAGCCCGTACCTTGTGGTATAAGTTGTCTTAGGTATATCCTGTTCTCGGATCTTCAAGTAGTGGTATCCTGATCGGAGATCGATCTTGGAGAATACTTTAGCTCCCTGTAGCTGGTCAAACAAATCGTTGATCATCGGTCTTGGGTATTTGTTCTTGATCGTCACCTCATTCAGTGCATGATAATCAACAACCATTCTCAAAGATCCATCCTTCTTCTCAACTAAGAGCACTGGGGCTCCCCACGGTGATGAACTTGGTCGAATATAACCTTTCTCCAATATCTCCTTAATCTGCTTCTTAATTTCCTCCATATCATTTGCGGGCATCCGATACGGTCTCTTCGATATTGGTCCGGTGCCTGGTAACAGCTCTATCAAAAATTCTATATCTTGATCTGGTGGCATGCCTCATAATTCCTCTGGAAATACATCGGTATGATCCTTCACAACTGGTACTTCCTCCAGAACAACTCCCGAGAGTGAATTCACTTGGGTCCTCCTTGGTGCATGCCTAGACACATACTTGATCCTTTTACCCTCTGGGGTGGTGAGGAGAATTGACTTACTAGCACAATCGATATTTCCTCCGTACATCGATAGCCAATCCATGCCTAGTATCACATCCAATCCTTGTGACTCCAAAATTATTAAGTCTGAGGGGAAAACATGCCTACCTGTGGTCAATGGCAACTGAAAACATCCTCTGCTAGCCATATACTCCGCTCCAGGTGAGCTTACTAACATAGGTGTCTTAAGGGCTACGGTGGGCAACTTAAACTTATCCACAAATCCCCTTGATATGTACGAATGCGATGCACGAGTGTCAAAAAGGACAATAGCTATAAATGACTTAATCAAAAACTTACCAATAACTACATCGGGCTGCTCTTCAACTTCCTCCACGTTGACGTGGTTCACCTGCCCTCTGGTGAAAGGGTTGGGCTTCTTTCCAGAGCTTCCATTCCATTACCATTCTTTATCTCAGAACAATCATTGGCGTAGTGTCCAGTCTTCCCACACTTGAAACAGGTCACATGGCTCAGATCCTTATTGGTGGGTGTTGTTGGATTGGAACGTCTCTGATTGCACTACAAAAAAAGACACATCCGTGACATTTTGGGCCGAACAATTTTTTTTCTGTCATACTTATGACACTTCTATGATGATAATTGTGACAAAACCCGGTATCATCATAGATGTGGTGGGGTCCTACTTCTATGACAAAAAATCATGACAGAAAATGGGCGTTTCGTCCTGGGCGGGCCGGAGGCGCAGCTGCATGACATTCTTTGAGCCGTCCATGACAGAAAAAATCGTGGTAGAAGCGAGGGCGAGGAAAATATCGGGGAGTTCCCGGTTACGGTGGGTGGTCGGGGCCGAGCGATGCGTGTTTCTCTCGTACATGTCTCGTGGGTGCGAGGCGTTGGGCTCTAACTGAACCCGAGCGATTGTGCTGCAGGCTACGCGTTACTGAACCCGAGCGATCGATCGATGGCTGTTAACTGAACCCGATCGAGCGATTCCTTCGCTACTGCTGCTAACTGAAGCCGATCGAACACTTCTGCCTCCTTCCCTTGATGAACAGTGAGTGTTGTTGGGGGATTTGAATGAACAGTTCCTGGTGGGGTGTTGGATGAACAGGACCCCATGGTAGTAGAGGCTGTTGCCGCTGGATGAACAGGACCCCGATCGACCGAGCCGGTGGATGAACAGGACCCCGTGGAGGGCTGGATGAACAGGACCCCGTGGAGTGCTGGTTGAACAGTAGCCAGTGGAGGGCTGGTTCAACAGTAGCCGCTGGAGGGCTGGATGAATAGTAGCCCGTGGAGGGGTGGCTGAACATGATCCTGTGGAGAGGGCTGGTTGAACAGTAGCCGGTGGAGGCTGAATGAACAGGAGCTTGTGGATGAACAGTCGCAGGTGGAGGCTGGAGGAGTTCGATGGTATGAACTAGAGCCCGTGGAGGCAGTCGACGGTGGATGAACAGTAGCCCGTGGAGGCAGTCGATGACGGAGACGAACAGTATCCCGTGGAGTCCCGTTTTGCGGTACGCCACACCCCTCTCGATGAACAGGACCCCTGTTTCGACCGTAACGCTCCAACACAAGTCCGTTTCCTCCAATTTGCGGTACGCCATGCCCCTCCCGATCAACAGGACCCTGTTTCGACCGTAGGAGGTCAGTTTCCTCCGTTTTGCGGTACGCCAGACCCCTCCCGATGAATAGGATCCCCGTTTTGACCGTAGCCAGTCGAACACAAGGCCGTTTCCTTCGTTCTGCGGTACCCCATGCCTCGTTTCCATCGGCCAAGCCGATTGGCTCCCGATGAACTCGACGACGCATTCCGTTCCGACCCAGCCAGTTGCCTCCCCATGATCACGATGATGGCGCAGCTTCTCCGTTCCGACCCAACCATGTACACGAGCCCTGGCCATACGTATGCGCGAGTAGGTGTTCGAGAACCCGCCCGTATGTACGTATGTGGCCGTATTTACTTTCTTGCACCCTGGCCGCTGTACGTATGTGTACATGCTACGTGTGCGCCTCTACTATGACACGTGCCCTTCCTTAGTCAGCCATGGTTCATCGTTGCAGCCTGAAGACAGACCGATCGACCAGTATGTACGTACACGTTATCCACCAGAATGACAATGCTACGTACACTTCGACCAGGTGGGTCTCGACTGTAAGGCAGTTCCTTACGTGAGAAGATGTAGCTGGTGGGTCCCAGCAGTCAGGGGGAAACGTTTTTTTGCAAAATATGGAGGCCCGTCCGGTGGGTCCCTGCAGTCAGGTGGAGGAATCATTATTTTCCGCGTAATAAGGAGGCACTTCCTAGCTGCGGCCGTGGACCCAGCTGTCAGCCTCTCCATGTACAGTACTCTTCTGATGGAAGTCGGTCATTGACCACATTGACCATGCCGCGCCGAGAGCACCAAGCCAGTGGACGACGGCGAGGCCTAGGAAGGGGACGACGCGGAGCCATGGAAGACGCAGCAATGGATGCCCACGCGGAGAGGAGTACGAGGGTTCACTGGTTCGGCTGCGGTGTGAGGCTGTCGTCGTCGGAGGGCCTGGCCAGCGGTGGGAGTAGTGACTGGTGCTCGGCTAACCGAAAGGATTAATGCCATCCGTGCTTAAACCAAACCATACGTTCCTTGGGTCAGGTGCAAACTCAGCCCTGTACTTTCTCTCGATTTTTCCCCACTGCGACCCGTCAGCGGGTGCTCTCAACTTCCCGTCTTTCTTACGGTCCTCACTGCGCCATCGCATCAACTTGGCATGCTCTTTGTTTCTGAACAGACGTTTCAACCGTGGTATTATAGGAGCATACCACATCACCTTCGCAGGAACCCTCTTCCTGGGCGGCTCGCCGTCAACATCACCAGGGTCATCTCGTCTGATCTTATACCGCAATGCACCACATACCGGGCATGCGTTCAGATCCTTGTACGCACCACGGTAGAGGATGCAGTCATTAGGGCATGCATGTATCTTCTGCACCTCCAATCCTAGAGGGCATACGACCTTCTTTGCTGCGTATGTACTGTCGGGCAATTCGTTATCCTTTGGAAGCTTCTTCTTCAATATCTTCAATAGCTTCTCAAATCCTTTGTCAGGCACAACATTCTCTGCCTTCCACTGCAACAATTCCAGTACGGTACCGAGCTTTGTGTTGCCATCTTCGCAATTGGGGTACAACCCTTTTTTGTGATCCTCTAACATGAGATCGAACTTCAGCTTCTCCTTTTGACTTTCGCATTGCGTCCTTGCATCGACTATGACCCGGCGGAGATCATCATCATCGGGCACTGGTTCCTCTTGATCTTCAGCAGCTTCCCCCCTTGCAGCATCATTGGGCACATCATCTGGTTCCTCTTGATCTTCAGCACCTTCCCCCGTTGCAGCATCACCGTATTCAGGGGGCACATAGTTGTCATCGTCCTCTTCTTCTTCGCCGTCTTCCATCATAACCCCCATTTCTCCGTGCCTCGTCCAAACATTATAGTGTGGCATGAAACCCTTGTAAAGCAGGTGGGCGTGAAGGATTTTCCGGTCAGAGTCAGACTTCGTATTCCCACATATAGGGCATGGACAACACATAAAACCATTCTGCTTGTTTGCCTCAGCCACTTCGAGAAAATCATGCACGCCCTTAATGTACTCGGAGGTGTGTCTGTCACCGTACATCCATTGCCGGTTCATCTGCGTGCATTATATATAATTAACTGTGTCAAAAACCATCACAGAACATCATGAATAGATAATTAAGTGACCAAATTAATAGAAGTTCATCATCACATTAGAACCAAAGTACATACATAGTTCTCATCTAACAACATATATATAGCTCTCCAGAGCATCTAATTAATTAAACCATACATTGAAACTATGTAAAACATTTCAATGCGAAAACAAATGTGATCATAATCGCAACCAAGGTAACAATTGATCCAACGTCATAACGATACCAAGCCTCGGTATGAATGGCATATTTTCTAATCTTTCTAATCTTCAAGCGATTTGCATCCATCTTGATCTTGTGATCATCGACGACATCCGCAACATGCAACTCCAATATCATCTTCTCCTCCTCAATTTTTTTTATTTTTTCCTTCAAGTAATTGTTTTCTTCTTCAACTAAATTTAACCTCTCGACAATTGGGTCGGTTAGAATTTCCGGTTCAACCACGTCCTAGATAAATAAAATCTATGTCACGTTGGTCGGTATATTTGTCATAAACAATAAATGAATCAAATAGTTATAAAAAGATAATATATACCACATCCGAATCATAGACAGGACGAGGGCCGACGGGGGCGGATACCAAAACCATCGCACTATTTAATAAGAAGGAATAAAATAGTAAGAAAATTAGACAAGTATCTATCTAAAGTAAGAATTTTTTTCTTTCAAAAAGACGATAAGAACAACAGGCTCACCACGGTGGTGCTGGCGACGAGATCGGCACGGGCGGTCGACGGCGGTGAAGACGGGAATGGGACGTGACGGGCCGCTAAACCTAGACAAATCTCGAGGAAAATGGAGCTTTGAGGTCGAGCTTCGAGAGGACAAAGCTTAACTAGTGTGGCTCGGGCATTTCATCGAACACCTCATGTGCATAGGAGGTGAGCTAGAGCACCACAAAGCCCTCCCCTCGCCGGCCAGAGAAAACAGAGCACCGGAGTGCTCTGCTCGCGGGCGAGGGGTATATATAAGCACCTCATTGGTCCCGGTTCGTCGCATGAACCGGTACTAAATCCGGGCCTTCTGTCCCGGTTCATGCCAAGAACCGGGACCAATGGTTGTGGGCCAGGAGCGAGGCCCATTAGTCCCGGTTCGTGCCTCGAACCGGGACAAATGGTTCCATACGAACCGGGACCAATGCCCACGAGGCCCCGGCCGGCCCCCTGGGCTCATGAACCGGGACGAATGCCCCCATGGGTCCCGGTTCGTGACTGAACCGGGACTAATGGGCTTGCCATGCCCGAACGAAAGCCCTGTTTTCTACTAGTGGTAGCTATGGTTCAAATACAACCAAGCCCCCAAGTGATTTTTATATAAAGCTTTATAAGCTGAATCAAGGTGTAAACCGGATGCCGCTTTATGAACAGAAGCCCCCATGTAACCACACATGATATAAGAAAAACAACAAATACCCCGCTTTAGCTGAGGCTCTGGTTTATTATATTGATCATAATATGTACATTGTCATAGCTATGTACATAAGCAGAACCTATGGCTCAGGTATAGTAAAGCCGAAGATGAGCGATATTCCACGGCCGGTGGGTCTCCTCCTCCGATTTGCGTGAGTCTTTGCGCTCTCGAACATCAATAAGGTAGTATGACCCGTTATGCAGATTCTTGCTGACCACAAAAGGTCCTTCCCAAGGCGGGGATAACTTGTGCATATCAGTTTGATCCTGAATGAGTTGGAGCACTAGATCGCCTTCTTGAAAAGTTCTGGTTCTAACCCCGCGGCTGTGATAACGACGCAGATCTTGCTGATAAATCGATGAACGGGCTACTGCAATGTCACGCTCCTCATCCAACAGGTCAAGTGCTTCCTCTCGTGCCTTCTCATTCTCGGTTTCGGCATATGCCGCCACACGAGGCGAGTCATGACGGATGTCACTAGGGAGAACCGCCTCCGCTCCATAAACCATGAAAAAAGGCGTTTAACCTGTGGATCTGTTGAGTGTGGTGTTGATGCTCCACAATACCGAAGGTAACTCTTCCACCCAACACCCCGGCGTCCGCTGCAAAGGAACCATAAGCTGGGGTTTGATGCCTCTCAGGATTTCTTGATTGGCTCGCTCCGCTTGACCATTAGACTGGGGAGGAGCCACTGATGACACGTCAAGCCGGATGTGCTCACGTTGACAGAACTCCTTCATAGCACCTTTGGACAGATTGGTACCATTATCAGTTATAATGCTTTGTGGAAAGCCAAACCGGAAAATCACCTTTTTGAGGAATTGAACCGCCGTAGCTGCATCACACTTACTGACTGGCTCCGCCTCCACCCACTTAGTGAACTTATCAACCGCCACCAAAAGGTGGGTCTTTTTATCCTTGGATCTCTTAAAGGGCCCAACCATATCTAGCCCCCAAGTTGCAAACGGCCAAGTGATTGGAATCATCCTCAACTCTTGAGCTGGTACATGAGCGCGTCGTGAGAATTTTTGACATCCATCACACCTTTTGACCAAGTCCTCAGCACCAGCATGAGCCGTCAGCCAATAGAAACCGTGACAAAACGCCTTGGCTACCAGAGACTTTGAACCGGCGTGATGACCGCAATCTCCTTCGTGGATCTCACGCAAAATTTCACGGCCTTCTTCAGGAGATACACAACGCTAAAACGCCCCTGTCACACTGCAATGATGTAATTCTCCATTGATAATAGTCATGGAATTGGACCGTCGGATTATCTGCCTGGCCGAATTTCATCCTCCGGTAACTCGCCCCGGTTCATATATACACCAAATATGGAACCGTCCAATCCGGGATAACATGAAGAGCCGCCACCAATTGAGCCTCCGAGTCAAGAACAGCCAAATCCTCCTCTGTAGGGAGCTTGACGGACGGATTATGCAGCACATCCAGGAAGACATTGGGTGGGACCGGTTTACGTTGGGAACCCAAATGGCTTAAGGCGTCCGCCGCTTCGTTCTTCCGCCGGTCCACATGATCGACTTGATAACCTTTGAAGTGACCTGCAACAAGATCCACCTCTCGACGATATGCCGCCATGAGTGGGTCCTTGGAATCCCAAGTACCAGACACCTGTTGAGCCACCAGGTCTGAGTCACCGAAGCAGTTAACTCGGCTTAGATTAATCTATTTAGCCATCCGAAGACCATGGAGTAAAGCCTCATATTCAGCTGCATTGTTAGTGCCAGGGAACATTGCATGGAGAACATAACAAAACATATCACCTCATGGCGAAGTTAATACGACTCCAGCCCCCGAGCCTTCCAATTGCCTGGACCCATCAAAATGAATAGTCCAATAGGTATGATCCGGTTTCTCTTTTGGCGCCCGTAATTCTGTCCAGTCATTGATGAAATCCACAAGTGCCTGAGACTTGATCGCCGTCCGGGGCATATACTCCCATGAGGCCCAAGCTCAATAGCCCACTTGGCAATCCGGCAAGTCGCCTCCCTGTTCTGGATTATATCCCCCAAAGGACCAGAACTGACCACAGTGATGGGATGACCCTGGAAATTTTTCTTAAGCTTCCGGCCCGCCATAAAAACTCCATACACCAGCTTCTGCCAATGCGGGTACCTTCGTTTGGACTCAATAAGTACCTCACTGATGTAATAAACTGGCCGTTGAACCGGATACTCCTTTCCAGCCTCCTTGCACTCCACCACAATAGCCACACTGACAGCCCGGGCATTAGCAGCCACATATAATAGCAAAGGCTCTTTATCAATAGGAGTAGCAAGGATAGGCGGTTCGGCTAGCTGGCGCTTTAAGTCTTCAAACGCGTCGTTGGTGGCGTCGCTCCAGACGAAATTATCCATCTTCTTCAGCATCTGATATAGAGGGATGGCCTTCTCACCGAGGCGACTGATAAACCGGCTCAAGGCGGCAATCCGGCCCGCCAGGCGTTGAACATCGTTGATGCACTTCGGTTTAGCCAAAGAAGTTATAGCCTTGATTTTTCTGGATTAGCTTCAATGCCCCTATTAGACACCAATAAGCCCAAGAGTTTGCCTGCTGGTACACCAAAGACACACTTGGCCGGATTAAGCATCATTTTATAAACCCGGAGGTTATCAAAGGTCTCCTTCAAGTCATCTATCAATGTCTCCTTCTTTCTGGATTTCACCACAATATCATCCACATAAGAATGAACATTGCGGCCGATCTGATCATGAAGACAATTCTACACACAGCGCTGATAAGTCGTCCGGGCACTCTTAAGCCCAAAAGGCATAGATACATAGCAGAAGGCTCCAAAAGGAGTTATAAACGATGTCTTCTCCTGGTCTTTAACTGCCATTTTGATCTGATGGTAACCAGAATATGCATCCAGAAAACTCAAACGCTCACAACCCGCCATAGCATCAATGATTTGATCAATACGAGGGAGGGCAAAAGGGTCTGCTGGATAGGCCTTGTTGAGATCTGTGTAGTCCACACACATACGCCAAGTGCCGTTCTTCTTAAGTACAAGCACCGGATTAGCCAACCATTCAGGATGAAATACTTCAACGATGAACCCAGCCGCCAAGAGCCTAGCTACCTCCTCACCAATAGCCTTGCGTCTTTCTTCATTGAACCGGCAAAGAAACTGGTTGACCGGTTTATACTTAGGATCGACATTGAGAGTGTGCTCAGCGAGTTCTCTCGGTACACCTGGCATGTCAGAAGGTTTCCACCCAAAGATGTCCCGATTCTCACGGATGAACTCGATGAGCGCGCTTTCCTATTTCGGATCCAAGTTAGCGCTGATGCTAAATTGCTTGGATGAATCGCCAGGAACGAAATCGAGAAGCTTAGTCTCATCACCCGATTTAAACTTCAAGACCGGATCATGCTCTGTAGTTGGCTTTTTCAAAGAAGTCATATCCGCCGGATCAACGTTGTCCTTATAGAACTTCAACTCCTCTGTTGCACAAACCGACTCAGCATAAGCCGCATCACCTTCTTCACATTCTAAAGCGATCTTGAGGCTCCCATGGACCGTGATGGTCCCCTTATGGTCCGACATCTTGAGCTGCAGATAGACATAATAGGGCCTCGCCATGAACTTAGCATAAGACGGCCGTCCAAACAGGGCATGATACGGGATCTTGATTTTCACTACTTCAAAATTCAATGTCTCTGATCTTGAGTCATGCTCATCTCCAAAAGCCACCTCCAGGGCTATCTAACCAACAAGATATGCCGATTTACCGGGCACTACACCATGGAAGACCGTATTGGACGGCTTAAGATTTTTATCTGTTAACCCCATGCGACGGAAGGTTTCATAATAAAGGATATTGATACTACTCCCCCCATCCATGAGTACCTTAGTGAACTTATAACCTCCAACGTGAGGCGCCACCACCAATGCCAGATGACCCGGATTATCAACCTGGGGTGGGTGATCCTCTCTACTCCACACGATCGGCTGCTCCGACCAGCGCAAGTAACGAGGCACCGTCGGTTCAACAGAATTCACTGCCCTTTTATGAAGTTTCTGATTGCGCTTGCATAGACTAGTGGTGAAGACATGATACTGCCCACTATTCAACTGCTTCGGGTTGCTCTGGTAACCCGACTGCTGCTATTGCTGCTGATTTCCCTGATGATTATAACCACATTGATTGCCCTGATTGCCTTGATTACCATGTTCGCTCTGATTACCGTGAAAACCTGAACCGGAACTGCCTCCACTGTAACCCGGCCCATGAGATCCAGGGCCTGAACCGCCTCCCGGTCCGTGATCATACCGAAAAAAGTCAGAATTTTTGAACTCCTGCATGATATAAAAATCTTTCCAGAGGTGCGTGGATGGTTTGTCCTGCGTCCCGTGCGTTGGGCAAGGCTGGTTTAACAGATAAGACAGGCGCTCCGGATTAGGACTTGGTCCTCCACCATGCTGGGGGAGTTTACCCTTACGCCGCTATCCTTTGTCCTGTGTGTTCGTGTTAGCCACAAAATCTAAGTTGTTATCCGCTTTACGCTTACCGCTGTTTCCATGACCCGCCGGGTTATGCTGCTGCCCCTTGGTGTTGCCACTCTTCTTTCCCTTCCCTGTCTTCTCATCGTCGGACTCGGGGTCCTTGGTACTATCAGAGTCGGCATACTTTACCAGAGCTGCCATAAGTGTTCTCATGTCATTACAATGATGTTTGAGCCGTCCCAACTTCAACTTCAGAGGTGCAAACCGGCAATTGCCTTCCAATGTCAAAACTGTTGTATCAGCGTTGATGTGGTCCGATGAATGCAAAATCTCCGAAACCCGGCGCACCCAATGGGTTGTTGATTCTCCTTGCTCCTAGACACATGCAGCTAAGTCCACAATTGACATGGGCTACTTGCATGTATCCTTGAAATTCTGGATAAACCGGGCCCTTAATTCGGCCCATGAACCAATGGAGTTAGCCGGCAAGTTCTTCAGCCAAGTGGGGGCTGTCCCCTCCAGCAACATGGTGAAGTATTTAGCACACGCCGCATCATCCACATCCAGCATCTCCATTTCCATCTCATAGCTTTCAACCCATGACTCGGGGGATAAATCGGCGGTATAAATCGGCACTTTACGTGGGCCCTAGAAATCCTTGGGCAGGCGCACGTTGCCCAGTGCTGGGACGAGACACGGCACTCCCAAAGAGCTGGAAGTAACCCCTGGTTCCACCGACGTGGTTGGACGAACCGGAGTAAGTTGCCGAGCTTCATGTTGCGCCGCTAACTCGGCCTCTCGACCTGCCCTAGCACGATCTACCACATCTTGAGCATCACCACCGCCACCCCCCGGGTTATGGCCACGGGGCGGATTACGGTTTCGCGCACTTCTTGACATGGCAGGTTCATCCATATGCCTGCTGTAACTCCGGCTTGGGCGGGGAGTAGAATAGATTCTTTCATGACTATATGAATAAGCCTGCTGCTGAGTCAAAGCTGTCTGAAGGAGCTCCCTAGCCCGTCGCGTCTCGACCGCTATTGGGGACTCGCCTTCCATCGGGAGAGCCGCCAGCCGTGAAGCGGCAGCGACAATGTTATCCATCGGGTTAGAGTAGTGACCCGGCGGTGTTGGGACGTGCTGTGATGGGACATTGTTGTGACGATGCGGATCTATTGGACGCAGCTGAACCGGCGCTCCCATTCCAGGTGCCTCTGTCCGGTTTATCGCTGGCGGATTACTGGTCCCTGCTCCTAGGGTATTAAAGAGGTTCCTGGCCTCATAAACCGACGGCAGGTGAGACCGGTACCTTCTCCTCATGACATTGTTTGACACGCTCTGATCCAACATAAGCCGGTAAGCATGTGCATCCAATGCGGCCCGTTCCGCAACCATCCTGGTATCCTCAGCTGCCAGGTCGGCCTTGGCCTAGGTTATCTGATCTTTTACCTTCGCGATTTCCGCATTATGCTCATCTTGATTCGCCGGATTAACGTCCACCATCAGTGCTGCCAAGGCGTCAAATAAATCAGATAGAACCTGAGCCGGCGGTCGCACGGGGCCTCCTGCCCCGGCCGCTGTCGCTGCTGCTGATCCGGGAATCATCGCTGCTGCGGTCAAAGAGTGGAGCGCTAGCTGTGTACCGGCCATGAAGATCGCAACCCGATTTGGCGGATCAAAGGGGTCCATAATACTGTCGCCATTGGAACAGCCCCCAATCCGGCCATCTTGCAACTGGTACAATGACTCGGTCTCGCCGATCGACGACTCGTCGTCGGAATAGACGATGGTTTCACCACCAGATTCCGATCTATCCTCAAATTCCACTCCGTGGATGACTCCCACGAAGGCACGCTTCATGACAGGCTTAACCCGGGCAGATCTCGTATGCTGAGCCGTCTCGGTGCAGATGTCCGGCTCAGGGCCCGGTTCACCGATCTTGCCAATGAAAACGTGTATGCCGCCGAAGGGGACTCGGTACCCGTACTCGATTGAGCCGGCCTCGGGGCCCCAGCCTGAGGCGTCGATGTAGAGCTTGCCGGACGACTCTTGGTCATCCGGCCCACATCGTATCCCTTGAGTCCTTCGAAGCTGCCCTCTAAGAACTCGAAACCATCGTGCGATAGCCCCACGGTGGGCGCCAACTGTCGTGGTTTTGTCACGGCAGATGCCCTAGAGAAAGGACTTAGTCGTGGAGCCATCGCGATGGGTTAACTTAAAGGGGTTAAAGCTGTTAAGGGTCGCAGGGAGTTTATACTGGTTCAGCCCCTTGCGGTGAACGTAAAAGCCTACAATCCAGTTGGTGTGGGATTGCTAGGGTTTCGATGACCAGGGAGCGAATACGCTTTGCCTGGGTCTCGAGTTGTTGTCTGTTGTCTCTAAACCGCCGCCGGGTCGTCCCCTTATATACATGGGTTGACGCCCGTCGGTTTACAGGGTCCCGAGGCCAGCTCATAAACGTGTCCGGCTCGGTCTCTGCTCTTTCTATCTTACAACACAAGTTTATATATCAATGTCAGTTTACGTCTATAGACCTTAAACCGTCTTTGGGCCCTGGGCCTTCATAAAAGACCACCGTCTGTCTTCATGGGCTTCAGGTACAGTGAACCATTATGGGGATAACCCGGCCTCTACTGGCCGGTTTACGCCCAGTAGTAATATCCCCAACACCACCCGTCTTCCAGGTATTCCTACATTGGTAGTTACTAGGTAGAATGACCAACGCAATATAAAAGCAGTTGATTCGTACGTTCTACTTCCTGATTGCAGTGTAGGGACAAGCGAAAACAACTGCATCCTAGTCCGGAATGCACTTTCTACTAGTTCATCCATGGACCGAGGACTAGCTGGGACGGCTATACGGCGTTTTTTTTGGACAGGTGCGCGGACAAGAGGCATTGTGGTGTGCTTATTTCTGCAAATAGCGGTGCTTAAATTTAGTGGAATGCACAAGACTTTCAGCTGGTCAGTACACTACATGGTTCAGTTCAGCATTCCAGCTGAGAACACAATTATAATTGGTTATTTTGGAATGAGAGAACCTAACCCTAGATGGTGGCAGCAAGAAAAAACCATAGTGAACTCCAGGAAATTTAAGCCTGCCGGGAGGCCCTTTGCTCAGAGAAGCCTTGCTTATTTTTTCCTGATTTGTAAACCTTCTCACAACTTTGTCTTTTGCTATGAACTAGTATATGTTTGTTATGTTCTATGAATCGTTGAGATGTATAGAATTGCTTCACTTATGCTTTTCAAGTTTTTCATGAAGCCGAGTTTAATGTGAGTGTTCCACATGAACGCTGGACTAGCGTTTGAACATTTGGAATTTACATTGTGGCCTCAGTTAACTGCATGAACCACTGTAACAATATACATAGTTGCTTATATGTCAGACAGCAGATTGTTGATTGTTAGCTGGTCGATAGCCTAGTGTTGAAGTGAGCCGAGCCAATGTGCCGTGTTTTGCACAACTTCTTACAAGTGGGGTAGCACCAACAGTGTTTACAAGTACTTATGTATACGTCGGCGCACAGTTCTCGAAGGAGTACTCTATTTCATCAAAACACACACTGCTCGTATGATAAAGCGTGACAACTTATGTCTTACCATGCCATATTCATGAAAAAACTAGTGAGGACGCATCTGTTTCGGCAACAATTATGATGGTTCTCATATGATTCACGAGCACACAAAAGTAGCAGCAGTTCCCATAGACGGATTCAAACAGAGTACTAGCCCCAGAGGGCTCGATAACAAGCAAGGTTCGGATAATTAGACACAATCCAAACTACTATTAAACCCTAGCTGGGGCAACTATTTCATGCCTCGATCTAATTTGGGCTGGACACAAGACGGACCTTGCCATGAACATCATCAAGGACGTCCGGCAGCAGCTCAATCCTGTGAACCTTCATGAAGACAACCTTGTGGCCTAGCCACTCATAAACTTGCTTGTGGAGGCATGCCACGTCATCTTCCTGCGTAAGCTTGACAAGAACAGTATGCCTCACAAAGGAAGGAGTAGCTTTGAACTTCTTGTGCTTCAGTACACCCTGGACAACATGCCTGACAACACTGAGGCTGGAATACAACTCTTCCTTGGTATAAGCGCAAATGGCTTCCAGGATCCAACAGCCTGAAAACTCTATTTTCCCAGTGCGTGTATTCAGGTCATCCGCCTCATAGCGAGTGACATGTTCGGTTACACAATCCTTGTCTACATCAGGGCTCTAATTGAAACAGAAACAAATTCTGAATTACTTTCCAGTATAAGAAACACAAGTTATTTAAACCACTATGTATAGCATGGCATCAAAGCTAATAAAATTTTGCATTATTCATCACACACGGTGGCCATGAGCGTATCTGGGGTCGGCTCGGTGGCTGCCTCCATCTTCTTGGAGCTCTCTGTCTCGTGGGGATCAGCCTCCCGCGTCTCCTCCAATATCGGCAGATCGTTGCCTGGTTCTCCTTGGTCCATCATGGAACTGACGAATACTAGGAGACCACTGAAAGGAAAACACAATCGCAATGACAATGAAACAAAAAAGAGAGCGAGGATCGGTTACTGCTTTGCAAAAGTTTTTTTTGTCTGAACGAAAATATACCAACATCACGGATCCGCTTACCTTCCCTTCGTTGGGAGAGAAGAACAGTGGCAGATGCGAGTGTTGCCTTTCTTGAAGACGGTGAGGGAGAAGCGGATTCAGCGAAGAGTGAAATGATGGTTACTTCGTCCGTCAAACTTAGACTGCGGGGAGGTGTGGTTTTGTGATACGATGGCTCGTTACTGCCACGCTACAACCGGGGTGACTCTCCGCCTACATACTGCCTTCTAATTTGGTGGATGGCATTTGGGCCCGCATGCTGCATGGCCCGCATGTCGGTGAACAAAAGTATGACGGCATTCAGTAGAGGGAGACGTTTCGATGACCTAGGAGGAGCCAGAAGCGGTATTGTATCCACTGTACTAGTAGTAATTGTTTTTCTAGGTAGCTGTAGAGTGTCTCCACTATACTAGTAGCAATTGTTTCCCTGGGCCCAAGACAAAACAACCCATCCACCCTAGTAAATAGTAAAATCAATTCAAAAGTCCACATATTTACTGAATGAGAGGTGCTACCCACACCCAGCACACCGCCCCCCCAAAAAAACCTAGGTGTTCTTCTTCCTCCTCACTCCCACCCACCTCACGTCAGCTCGCTCCACTCGTACCCCCAAATTCCTCACCTCACTCCTATAGAAAACCCCAGCTCCCCTTCTTCCTAACTACTACAGAAAAAACCCAGCTCCCCTTCTTCTTCACTCGCACTACAACTAGGCTCGTCATTCGTTACTCTGCTCAAATCTGTGAGCGCGATGCGACACCCTCGAGGTAAATGGAGTCGGCTGACCCCAGCGCCAAGAAGATGAGACTCCCGCCAGCGGCGACGCCTCTTGTAGATCCCGCACCCGGCAGCGCAGGGAGAAGCGGCGACCCCGCCCCCATCGGATCTTAGGAACATAGAATCTCGGGTGGACCGCATCAGCGATCTCCCGGATGCCGTCCTTGGGGAGATCATCTTGCTTCTCCCCACCAAGGATTGTTGCCGCACCCAAGTCCTCTCAATTCGGTGGCGCCCTCTATGGAGCGCCGTGCCCCTTAATCTCGACTGCCATCAGCTATCTCTCTTCAATGATTTTGAAATCCCCAGAACCATCATCTCCTCCCACCAGGGCTTCGTTCAAAGCCTCTGCATTCCGTCATGCTACCTGAGCAAGCATACCATTCCCTGCACGGTGGACGCCTGGCTGAAATCCCCTGAATTCACAGAACTATAGCTGCTTGAGTTCTACTATTCCCCTGGAAATCATCTACCAGATACCGAACGCCATCTACCTGTGCCCTCAGCACCGATGTCCATCTCGCGGTTTTCCTCCTCTCTCCACACCGCCAACTTTGCGCTGTGCGACCTACCAGACAATCTGGTACTAAACCTTCGACTCCCATTTCTCAAGAAACTTTCACTTGTGCGGGTTCGTATCGGAGGCCTCATTGCACAACATCATCCACTCCAGTTGCCCTGCCCTGGAGTGCTTGGTGCTTGTTTTCGGAGTTAGAATCGGTTGTCTCCAAATAATAAAGTCGCCTAACCTTGTAAGAATTGGAATTTCTTTTGACGAAAGGCAGCTCATCATCCAAGGTGCCCCTTCACTTCGAAGGTTGATCCTTGATTCTAGTAATTCACCGTTGCAAAGAACCGTCCTCTCTACGCCTAAACTGGAGACCTTGGGTGTAATACATGATCTCTGTGCTCATTCCAATATGGTGTTTGGCTCCATAGTTCTTCAGGTACTTTATATTATCATCTACACTTGTAACCATAATCTGCATTTTAAATTTCCGCGCATAAGTTATATGTCATCTTGGAGTACACATTTTGTACTAATATTATGTTCTATGGTCAATGAAGAGTTTCTCCATGGATGGCCTATCAATGGTGCTGGATTCTATCAAGATCTTATATATCCAAATGAATAGTTTTGATCTGAACAAGATTATTGGCTTGCTGCAATGCTTTCCTTGTCTGGAGAAGTTGTATATTCACGCACATTGGAAGCCCGCATATAGTGTACTAGAATTAACCGTTCAGCTGTTGCTCTTTCGACACTCGTTTTTTAGACCTTAACTGTTTTCAATTTTCATGTCTATTTAGGCAACAGGACGGGGTAAGAAAGTTATAACCAATCGGTGGATTCGTAAGCATCGGGATTTTCTCACTTCTCATGAGATTCGATTGAAGACAATAATGCTAGAACGATATGTAGCCAACCGTGCAAACACTAGATTTGTCACATTCTTCCTACTGAATGCGAGGTTACTATTGTCCATCTGGCTTAAGTTTATCAGCAGCATGGTTTTGACGGGTGGGTATGTGGAAGAGCAAAAAAAGGAGTTTCAAGTGGGCAAAAGAGCTTCTGAACGTGCCGGGCTTCTATTTACAACATATTGCGGTCATAATCCAGTAAATTTTACGACCCAGGATATTCATTCTATGGACCTAACCGATCCATTTGACTGTGACTGCCGAAAATAGTGCTGGAGTTAGATGTTGTTGCCCTTTTCAACCTGGGTTTTTTTGTAAACCTGATGAACAATTAACCCTCGTGCTTTTGTACAGTTTGTAAGCTGGAGTTAGATGTTCTTGCCCTTTTCAACTCGGCTGTGACAGTCATATTTTCTTTGAAGCAAGGCAAATGGCTTGCGAGTCGTTTAATTTTATTGTGAAATATTGTAAAAACTAACAAATCCCAACCAAGGGAAATAACATCACTCTCGCCAGCTGCTTGAGCTCACTGTGCATTACAGAAGCCAAGTGATTTGCCCCCACCAGCACCCACAAACTTATTTCGAACTAGCACATCAAATGGGCTGTAAATTTTCATAGGAAAGCCTGCATGACCGTGACAGATTTGGATTCTGACATTTGGGACCCGCGAGGAAATAGGCTATCCAAGGTGGTGTCGACTTACTAGCCAGTCAACAAACGATTCTTCCTACCAGCCGTTGGATTGACATCCAACATCTGTCGTGTATCTTCTATCTCTTGTCTTCTTCTTCCTCCAGCCACCCAAACCGAACCACCCCGTCGGCTCCGCCTGCTCCTGCCTCCCATGCCTGGCTGCGCCTCCGCCGCCCTACCGTACGTACCCTCCAACGTTGGCCAATCCCTCCCTCTATTCCCCCACATGTCCTGTTATCTCCGTCGACGTCAGCCCCAACATGCACCCGCACCCGAACCAGTCAACCCTCGTACTCCCCTCTTCCTGCGACTGGACCGGCGCATCTTCCACGGCTCCTGTTCGTTCCGTCCGAGGCCTCACCGTCGTCCTCCGCCTTGCGGCCTTGGTTCGCTCGCCGTGCGCGGTGCACCACCCTCTTGCGTTGTAAACGTCATAAACAACCGAGAGGAACAAGGAGATGACTGTACGTGGAGAGGATGAGAGTAGGGACCCACCAGCGTCATGGCAGTACGCAAGCAAGTGCCTCTATATTAGAAGCCCAAAAATATGGTTCCTCCTAATGGTTGGACATCTGGGGCTCACTCCATTGTCAATGTAGTCAATAAACGAGAGAATTACAATACGAGCAGCTGACACTAGGGACCCAGCAGGTCGCGCAGTTTTTTTTGAGGAACAAGCAGTTGTTAATTATACTAGTTTTAGCGACGGATCAGGGTAACAACGGGGCTGTGTGGGGGCTGTGGCCCATCTAGCCAGGGTTTTATTTATGTTTACCACATCATGAGCCCAGTTGTATTTTTTTCTTGCTGAAAATGGCTAGCCCAGTTCTATTTTTTTAAAGAAATACCCAAACGAGGCCTACTTGCTTTATAAGCCCTGCTGGGCTGCAAAATCTTTCAAGACGAGGAGAGTTTCATTCGGTTTGCCCAGAAATGGGTTGTACATTTTTAAAACACATCAAACCGGGAATTAGTTTAAATTTTTTTCATTACAAGATTTTAAATTCCATTGATTTTTATGCGTGGACAATTATATGGATTTTATATTTATATAAATTATTTTTCAAAATAGTTTGAATGTGAATCGATATTTCGGGATTAAAACCAGTTGACCCCACCGAAATATGCAAAATTTTGTATACTTTTAAACCGTGGCCACAATATGTGGTGTAATGCTAACAAAAAGAAGACGAGCTCCAAAACAATTCTTAAGAATTAGCAAATGGGTTGTACATTATTAGAATTAATGCACACGGGAGCAGTGACTGTTGGATGTCCATCCAACGGCTGTCGTGCTTCTTGAATCTCTGCTCTTCCTGCTCCAGCCGCTCAAACAAGCGGCGGCAGAAATGCCTGCTCCCTCCTCCCGCGGCCGGCTATGCTGCCGCGCAGGCCTCACCGCCCCACCGTACTCCCATCGCTGGCCAACATCCCTCTACTCACCCACACCTCCTGTTGTTCTCCGGGGACGGCAGACGAACTAGTAAACCCTCGTACTCTTCCGCGTGGGAAACAACTGCCGAGTCTTCCCTGGCTCCGTGTCGTTCCCTTACTAGGCCTCGCCGTCGTCCACCGCCCTGGTGCTCTCGGCGCGGCCTGGTCAACATGGTCAATGAACAACAACCATCGGAAGTGGACTATATGTGGAGAGGCTGACAGCTGGGTCCACGGCCGCACACAAGGAAATGCCTCCTTATTACGCGCAAAATAATGATTCCTCCACCTAACAGCTAGGACCCACCGGAAGGGCTTTTGTATTTCGTGAAAAAACGTTCCCCCCACTGACAGGTCGGACCCACCAGCTATCTCTTCGCACGCAAGGAATTGCCTCCTTATTACACAAAAAAAATGAATACCCCCTGCTAGCTGGGACCCACCATAGTGGGTGGCTGACTTGTGGCCTACTTAGTTGACGGGGACGGAGCGCTTTGTAAACTTAGTCAATATGAACGATTCTAGCTCCAGTGACCGTACGATGTCCATCCAACAACCATAGTGCTTCTTCAACCTCTGGTCTTCTTGCTCCAGCAGCCCAAAGCAGCGCCGGTCGTGCCGCCTGCTCCTGCCTCCCGTGGCCGCCTGTGCTGCCGGGAGGCCTCACCACCCCCATACTACTCCCACGACTGGCCAGGCCATCCCTCCACTCAGCCACACCCCCTGTTATTCTACGGCGACGGCAGCCTCACACCGCGGCCGAACCAGTGAACCCTCGTACTCCTCTCCGCGTGGGCATCCACTACCGCGTCTTCCTCGGCTCCGCGTCATCCCCTTTCTAGGCCTCGCCATCATCCACCGCCTTGATGCTCTCGGTGCGGCGTGTTTAATGTGGTCAACGACTGACTTCCATCGGAAGAGTACTGTACGTGGAGAGGCTGACAGCTGGGTCCACGGCCACAGCCCAGTTTTTTTGTGATTTGCCAAGTAAGTCGCTTTGTCAGGCCTGTTGGGCTGCAAATCTTTCAAGACGAGGAGAGCTTCATTCGGTTCGCCGAGAAAATGGCCTATCAGTAATGAGAAATGGGATGTACATTTTTAAAACACATCAAACCGCCAATTAGTTTAAAATTTATTTTTTTCCTTTTGAGATTTTAAAGTGCATTGATTTTTATGCGTGGACAATTTGTTGGATTTTATATTGATATACATTTATTTTTAAAATCAGTTTGAATGCGACTCAAAATTTCGGGATTAAAAACAGTTCGGACCGCACCGAAATATGCAAATTTTCATACAATTTTTTAACCGTGGCCACAATATGGGCTGTAATGCTAACAAAAAGAATATGGGGTCCAAAAAAACCTTAAGAATTAGCAAATGGGCTATAAATTATTAGAAATAATGGCAGATGGGCTGTATGCTGTTTTCCACAGATTTGAGGCTTTCCTAAAAAAAGGTTGACGCACAAGCAGTGACTGTTGGATGTCCATCCAACGGCCGTCGTGCTTCTTCAATCTCTACTCTTCCTGCTCTAGCCGCTTAAACAAGCACCGGCGGGACTGCCTGCTCCCTCCTCCCCGCGGCCGGCTGTGCTGCCGCGCAGGCCTCACCGCCCCATCTTACTCCCATCGCTGGCCTAGCCATCCCTCTACTCACCCACACCTGCTGTTATTCTCCGGCGACGGTAGACGAACTAGTAAACCCTCGTACTGTCGTACTCCCCTCCACGTGGGAAACAACTACCGAGTCTTCCCTGCATCCGTGCCGTTCCCTTCCTAGGCGTCGCCGTCGTCCACCGCCCTGGTGCTCTCGGCATGGCCTGGTCAACGTGGTCAACGACCGACATGCATCTGAAGTGGACTGTACGTGGAGAGGCTGACAGCTGGGTCCACGGCCGCACGCGAGGAAATGCTCCTTATTATGCGCAAAATAATGATTCCTCCACCAGACATCTGGGACCCACCGGAAGGGCCTCTGTATTTCATTAAAAAAATGTTACCACCGCTGACAGCTCGGACCCACCAGCTATATCTTCGCACTCAAGGAAGTGCCTCCCTATTACGCACAAAAAATGAATACTCCCCTTGCTAGCTGGGACCCATTATAGTGGCAGGCTGACTTGTGGGCCTACTAAGTTGACGGGGATGGAGGGCTTTGTAAACTTAGTCAATATGCATGATTCTAGCTCCAGTGACCGTGCAATGTCCATCCAACGGCCGTAGTGCTTCTTCAACCTCTGGTCTTCTTGCTCCAGCCGCCCAAACCAGCGCCGGTCGTGCCTCGTGCTCCTGCCTCAAGTGGCCGGCTGCGATGCGATGGAGGCCACACCGCCCCCTACTACTCGCACTGCCGGCCAGGCCATCCCTCTACTCACCCACACCCCCTGTTATTCAGCGGTGACGACAGCCTCACACTGCAGCGAACCAGTGAACCCTCATACTCCTCTACGTGTGGGCATCCACTGTCGCGTCTTCCCCGGCTCCGCGTCGTCCCCTTCTTAGGCCTCCCCGTCGTCAACCGCCCTGGTGCTCTCAGGGCAGCGTGCTCAACATGGTCAAGGAATGGCTTCCATCAGACGTGGACTGTACGTGGAGAGGCCGACAGCTGGGTCCACGGCCGCAGCAAGGAAGTGCCTCCTTATTACGCGCAAAATAATTATTCCTCCACCTGACAGCGGGGACCCACTGGACGGGCCACCGTATTTAGCAAAAAAAAATTCCCCCTGACTGCTGGTACCCACCAGCTACATCTTCGCACGCAAGGAAGTGCGTCCGGGCAAAAAAACCGATTCGCCCCCCTGACTGCTGGGACCCACTAGCTACATCTTCGCAGGCAAGGAAGTGCCTGACAGTCGGGACCCACCTGGTCGAAGCGTACGTAGCGTTGTCATTCTGGTCGTGAACGTGTACGTACATACTGGTCGATGTAGAGGCGCGCACGTAGCATGTACACATACGTACAACAGCCAGTGTGCAAGAAAGAAAATACGGCCACATACGTACATACAGGCGGGGTCTCGAACACCTACTTGCGCGTACGTACGACCAAGGCTCGTGTACATGGCTGGGTACGAATGGAGAAACTGCGTCGTCGTCATGTTCATGGAGAGCCAACCGGCTGGGTCGGAACGGAATGCGTCGTCGTGTTCATCGGGATGGCTTGGACGGAACAGCCGATGGAAACGAGGCCTGGCGTACCGCAGAATGGAGGAAACGGCCTTGTGTTCGACCGGCCACGTTCAAAACGGGATCCTGTTCATCGGGAGGGGTTTGGTGTACCGCAAAACGGAGGAAACGGACCTACTACTGTGGAAACGTGGGTCCTGTTGATCGGGAGGGGTGTAGCGTGCCGCAAAACGGAGGAAACAGACTTGTGTTGGAGGGCTACGGTCGAAACGGGGGTCCTGTTCATCGGGAGGGGTGTGGCGTACCTCAAAACAGGACTCCACGGGATACCGTTCATCTCCACCATCGACCCCTCCAGCCTCCATGGGCTACTGTTCATCCACCGTCGACCTCCTCCAGCCTCCACCTGCGACTGTTCATCCACGGGCTCTTGTTCATCCAGCCTCCACCGCGCGCTACTCCACCGGCTACTGTTCAACCAGCCCTCTCCACGGGCTCCAGTTCAACCACCCCTCCACGGGCTACTGTTCATCCAGCCCTCCATCGTCTACTGCTCATCTAGCCCTCCACGGGGTGGTCCTGTTCATCGAGCCCTCCACGAGGTCCTGTTCATCCAGCCCAAACCGGCTCGATCAATCGGGGTCATGTTCATCCAGAGGCAACGCCACGGGGTCATATCCATCCACCCCCACCAGGAACTGTTCATCCAAACCCCCCGGCAACGCTCACTGTTCATCCAGAGGCAGCATCGATCGGCTTCAGTTAGCAGCAGTAGCGAAGGAATCGCTCGATCGGGTTCAGTTAACAGCCATCGATCGATCGCTCGGGTTTAGTAACGCGTAGCCTGCAGTGCAATCGCTCGGGTTCAGTTAGAGCCCAACGCCTCGCACCCACGCGCGTGCGTGTACGAGAGAAACGCGCATCGCTAGCCCCGACCACCCACCGTAACCGGGAACACCCCGATATTTTCCTCGCCCTCGCTTCTACCATGGTTTTTACCGTCATGGACGGCCCAAAGAATGTCATGCAGCTGCGTCTCCGGCCCGCGCAGGATGAAAGGTCCATTTTCTGTCATGATTTTTTGTCATAGAAGTAGGAGCCCACCACATCTATGATGATACCGGGTTTTGTCACAATTATCGTCATAGACGTGTCATAAGTATGACAGAAAAAAAATTCATTCGGCCCAAAATGTCACGGATGTGTCTTTTTTTGTAGTGCTGGCTCTGATACCACTGTTGGGGAATGCAGTATTTCAAAAAATTTACCTACAGTCACGCAAGATCTATCTAGGAGATGCATAGCAATGAGAGGGCAGGGTGTGTCTACGTACCCTCATAGACCGAAAGTGGAAGCGTTTAGTAACGTGGGTGATGTAGTCGAACGTCTTCGCGATCCAACCGATCAACTTTAGAATGCACGACACCTCCGCGATCTGCACACGTTTAGCTCGGTGACGTCCCTCAAACTCTTGATCCAGTTGAGGCCGAGGGAGAGTTTTGTCAGCACGACAGCGTGGTGACGGTGATGATGAAGTTACCGACGCAGGGCTTCACCTAAGCACTACGACGATATGACCAAGGTGTGAAACTGTGGAGGGGGGCACTTCACATGGCTAAAATATCAACTTGTGTGTTCTAGGGGTGCCCTCTACTTTCGTATATAAAGGAGGGAGAGGGAGATCCAGCCGACCCTAGGGGGCGCGCCAGGGTGTGGAGTCCTACTAGGACTCCCTAGTCCTAGTAGGATTCCACCTCCCACACGGAGTAGGAAAGGGAGAAGGGAGAAGGAGAAGGAAAGGGGGGTCGGCTCCCTTCTCCTAGTCCTAATCGGCCTCCTGCCCTAGGGGGGCGCACCAGCCCCTTGTGGGCTGCTGTGCTTTTCTCTTATGGCCCATACGGGTGGTTCCCGTAACCTCCCGGTACTCCGAAAAAATGCCCGAACCTCTCGGAACCGTTCCGATGTCCAAATGCAACCTTCCAATATATGAATCTTTACCTCTCGACCATTTCGAGATTCCTCGTCATGTCCGCGATCTCATCAGGGACTCCGAACAAACTTCGGTTCATCAAATCACATAACTCATAATACGAACCGTCATCGAACGTTAAGCGTGCGGACCCTACGGGTTCGAGAACTATGTAGACACATGACCGAGACACATCTCCGGTCAATAACTAATAGCGGAACCTGGATGCTCATATTGGCTCCTACATATTATTTGAAGATCTTTATCAGTCAAACTGCATAACAACATATGTTGTTCCCTTTGTCATCGGTATGTTACTTGCTCGAGATTCGATCGTCGGTATCATCATACCTAGTTCAATCTCGTCACCGGCAATTCTCTTTACTTGTTCCATAATGCATCATCCCGTGAATAACTCATTAGTCACATTGTTTGCAAGGCTCATAGTGATGTGCATTACCGAGAGGGCCCAGAGATACCTCTCCGATACACGGAGTGACAAATCCTAATCTCGATCTATGCAACTCAACAAACACCATCAGAGACACCTGTAGAGCATATTTATAATCACCCAGTTACGTTGTGACGCTTCATAGCACACAAGGTGTTCCTCCGGTATTCGGGAGTTGCATAATCTCATAGTCATAGGAACATGTGTAAGTCATGAAGAAAGCAATAGCAATAAACTAAATGATCATAGTGCTAAGCTAACGGATGGGTCTTGTCCATCACATCATTCTCTAATGATGTGATCCCGTTCATCAAATGACAACACATGTCTATGGCAAGGAAACTTAACCATCTTTGATAAATGAGCTAGTCATGTAGAGGCATACTAGGGACACTCTGTTTGTCTATGTATTCACACATGTACTAAGTTTCCGGTTAATACAATTCTAGCATGAATAAGAAATAGTTAGCATGATATAAGGAAATATAAATAACAACTTTAATATTGCATCTAGGGCATATTTCTGTCAAGTATTCCTAAAGCACATCTAGATGTGCTCTAAGTAATGCACATCTAGGTCCTATGCCATTGATGTTACGCGAAGATTCGTGCATATATTTTCCTTTGCCTTTTTTATTTCCTTTGTAGTTTCATTATTACAGGCTTTATCAATAAGAAGAGCTCAATGTATTGCTTGCCAACTGTCCTACTACGTTCATACCGATACAGGTGCATAATCACAAAACTCGTTCTTTCTTTTTGTCCTGAAAAAATAAACCAGCAAATAGGAGTCCTGCGCCTGGGTGCAAATAATCACGGTTGATTATATCAGCGGTTCCCCCGAAAAAAATATTATATCAGCGGTTAAATAATATGTCAACCCCTGCTTCAATTAGCATTTCCTCTTCTCCGCATACCCTGCAGTGTCCACCATCTTCATCGTCCCGGGCAGGCCGCGCTACACACTGGCACACAGTTTGCAGCCATGTCGAGCGACAGCGAGGATGACAGTTCGGCCAGCAGTTTGGCGCCCGATGATAGGTCAACATCGGAGTCATCCTGCTCGTCTTGCATGAGACCGGCGTCGAGCCCAGACCTCGATTATATCCGGTTCATGGAAGGGACACCGCCTCCGGAGTCGTCAGATGACAACCAGACGGACGAGGAGCCACCGGAGGATGGAGAAGAGGACGACGATGATGATGAGGAGGAATGTTCAAACAGGGAGGAGGACGACGATGACAACAACGACGATGAGGACGACGACGGCGATGAAAAGCCAACCGTCAGTGGCAAGAAGCTTCATTGCCAAGATGATGACGCGGGGCCATCCAACAACAACAACAAGACGAAGAAGGACTAAATTAAGCAGACTGCACATATCTCTGTTTTCGTTCGCTCATATCAATTTGTTATCTCTGTTTATCCTGTCAATCGACAGAGATCTTCTACATTATCGACCACAGAGATCTTCTACATTATCTCTGTTTATTAAGCAGACGGTTAATAATAACTATTCGACAGAGATCTTCTACATTATCGACCACAGGTTGGTTTGTTGAACTGTGTGCCCTGACGAGCACACAATCCACAAAAAAAGTCCGTATGGGATGTCTATAAGGATCGCACACAATTCCGATTAGCGGCCTGTTTGCCGGGTATCACACACATCTTGTTACACTGAATCATTTGTGTTCACCTCGATCATCGCAAACAGTTCATCGGAGCATACTGTATGCCGTGTATTGCACACACATTGATATTGCTGCCCGTTTCTGTTGTTCTGTCTAATCGCAAACAGTTTGTATGGATCAACCGTATGCCCTGCATCGCACACGCAACTAAAATCTGAACCGTGTTTGATGCATCCTCTATCGCAAACGGTTTGCACCTTTTTGACGGTTATTTTACACCACCGTTTGCGATGATTGCATCGCACACAGTTTCGTCGAAGGGTCTCTAATCATCGTGTCGTGCTAGCAGCTTCCTGCAGTAGTGTATACTGCTCATATCATGCATATGGTGTCTTGCATTGCATAGTTTAGACATCATATACTCAATATTCAACACCATGTTCTTAATTCCGACATCAAATATGCGAACGCCCTCTGCTTAGCATATAAATCACACATGTGAATTAAATCATGCGATCCTGATTACTTAGATAACATGTTGTGAATTATGTCATACGAACATGTTTAGTAAAGACATCATATAATTATCTCATGCCATCATGTTTAGTTAGTCATCATATCTTCGAATTATGTCATGCTATGCTATCCAGTTTAGATAGACATCATATATGTGAAATTATGTCATGCTATCCTTTTTAGTTAAACAATATACATGTCAACTATTCCATGCCCTCTTTTTTTCACACTATCTATTGCATCTGTCTCTCATACAATATCTGTACATTCAACTATGTTTCATGTTTATCAGCCATTTGAATTAGAGCGGGTGATGGTAGTATCTAGCGGAGTAAAAACATGGTCTTCAAATAAAATAGTGCTACCTCTTGGCGGAAATAGCACCCCGGTTGTACATGCACGAGAACCAGCCCTACCACACATAACCCAGACTCTCGCAGATTGTACCCCTACTACGATGGACAGAGAACCAGCTTCACCCAATCTAACCCCAATCCCAGTAGATAGTAATCCAGTTCCTGTTGACACATCACCATCTCCACCACAGAGATCCCAAACCAGAGCAGTTAGTAAGGTAGCTCCAGTGCCCAAAGTGCCAGTAGTACCACGGCGAACACCAACTCCACTAGTTAGTAAACCTATTCCTGTGGAGGAAGCATAACCGACCATTCGTAGTTTAGCATCTATCGCATTTCATGTTGTTAAATCCTATGTGCGTATCTTCCCATCATGGAAATATTATACAGCAGATGAAGGAAAATGCCAGTTGCAGGTGTATGTCCAGGAGTTATGTGTAAGTAATGTTATTCATGGTAATTACTTTGCTATGTCCCATACATTCTACCTCCATGATAGTTATAATACTGCAACTTTTCCCATTTTTCTCTATTGATAAGGACCGATTTGGAAACTCAGGATGAGGTAACCTATGCTAATACCTCTGCTATCTTCAACAATGCTTGGTGGCAGTATTGGAATTACCTGAAGAAAATGTACTTCACTGGCAAATAAACTCATCCAATTCCCTTACGTTCTCCTGAGACACATTTACTGGACGATGATCGGGAACACCTTGTTCTATACTGGTCCCGAACCAAGAATGTGGTAAGGTCTATGAGCTCATTTTTTATTTTTAAGTAATATATGCATGTGTCTTACTGTTGGAAATATGCCCTAGAGGCAATAATAAATGGTTATTATTATATTTCTTTGTTCATGGTAATTGTCTATTATTCATGCTATAATTGTATTGTCCGGAAATCGTAATACATGTGTGAATACATAGACCACAACCTGTCCCTAGTAAGCCTCTAGTTGACTAGCTCGTTGATCAACAGATAGTCATGGTTTCCTGACTATGGACATTGGATGTCATTGATAACGGGATCACATCATTAGGAGAATGATGTGATGGACAAGACCCAACTTAAGCATAGCATAAAAGATCGTGTAGTTTCGTTTGCTAGAGCTTTTCCAATGTCAAGTATCTTTTCCTTAGACCATGAGATCGTGCAACTCCCGGATACCGTAGGAGTGCTTTGGGTGTGCCAAACGTCACAACGTAACTGGGTGACTATAAAGGTGCATTACGGGTATCTCCGAAAGTGTCTGTTGGGTTGGCACGGATCGAGACTGGGATTTGTCACTCCGTGTAAACGGAGAGGTATCTCTGGGCCCACTCGGTAATGCATCATCATAATGAGCTCAATGTGACTAAGGCGTTAGTCACGGGATCATGCATTGCGGTACGAGTAAAGAGACTTGCCGGTAACGAGATTGAACTAGGTATTGGGATACCGACGATCGAATCTCGGGCAAGTAACATACCGTTTGACAAAGGGAATTGCATACGGATTGATTGAATCCTCGACACCGTGGTTCATCCAATGAGATCATCGTGGAACATGTGGGAGCCAACATGGGTATCCAGATCCCGCTATTGGTTATTGACCGGAGCGGCGTCTCGGTCATGTCTGCATGTCTCCCGAACCCGTAGGGTCTACACACTTAAGGTCCGGTGACGCTAGGGTTGTAGAGATATATGTATGCGGAAACCCGAAAGTTGTTCGGAGTCCCGGATGAGATCCCAGACGTCACGAGAGGTTCCGGAATGGTCCGGAGGTAAAGATTTATATATGGGAAGTCTTATTTTGGTCGCCGGAAAAGTTTCGCGCTTTATCGGTATTGTACCGGGAGTGCCGAAAGGGGTCGGGGGTCCACCAAGGGGGTCCACCAGCCCCGGGGGGCCACATGGGCTGTAAGGGGTGCGCCTTGGCCTATATGGGCCAAGGGCACCAGCCCCAAGAGGCCCATGCGCAAGAGATAAGAAAAAAGGGAGAGTCCTAAAGGGGGAAGGCACCTCCGAGGTGCCTTGGGGGGGAAGGACTCCCCCCTGGCCGCACCCTTCCTTGGAGGAAGGGGCAAGGCTGCGCCCCCCCTCTCCCTTGGCCCTATATATAGTGGGGGGAAGGGAGGGCAGCAACATCCAAGCCTTGGGCGCCTCCCTCCTCCCCTGCAACACCTCTCTCTCTCTCGCAGAAGCTTGCGAAGCCCTGCCGGAGACCCGCTACATCCACCACCACGCCGTCGTGCTGTTGGATCTCCATCAACCTCTCCTCCCCCTTGCTGGATCAAGAAGGAGGAGACGTTGCTGCACCGTACGTGTGTTGAACGCGGAGGTGCCGTCCGTTCGGCACTCGGTCATCGGTGATTTGGATCACGGCGAGTACGACTCCGTCATCCACGTTCATTGGAACGCTTCCGCTCGCGATCTACAAGGGTATGTAGATCCACTCCCTTCCCCTCGTTGCTAGTAGACTCCATAGATGCATCTTGGTGAGCGTAGGAAATTTTTTAAAATTATGCTACGATTCCCAACAGTGGCATCATGAGCCAGGTTTATGCGTAGTTACTATGCACGAGTAGAACACAAAGCAGTTGTGGGCGTTGAGTTTGCCAATTCTTCTTGCCGCTACTAGTCTTTTCTTGTTTCGGCGGCATTGTAGGATGAAGCGGCCCGGACCGACCTTACACGTACGCTTACGTGAGACAGGTTCCACCGACTGACATGCACTAGTTGCATAAGGTGGCTAGCGGGTGTCTGTCTCTCCTACTTTAGTCGGAACAGATTCGATGAAAAGGGTCCTTATGAAGGGTAAATAGAAATTGGCAAATCACGTTGTGGTCATACGTAGGTAAGAAACGTTCTTGCTAGAAACCTACAAACCACGTAAAAACTTGCAACAACAATTAGAGGACGTCTAACTTGTTTTTGCAGCAAGTGCTATGTGATGTGATATGGCCAGAAGATGTGATGAATGATATATGTGATGTATGAGATTGATCATATTCTTGTAATAGGAATCACGACTTGCATGTCGATGAGTATGACAACCGGCAGGAGCCATAGGAGTTGTCTTTATTATTTTGTATGACCTGCGTGTCATTGAATAACGCCATGTAAATTACTTTACTTTATTGCTAAACGCGTTAGCCATAGAAGTAGAAGTAATCGTTGGCGTGACGACTTCATGAAGACACAATGATGGAGATCATGATGATGGAGATCATGGTGTCATGCCGGTGACAAAGATGATCATGGTGCCCCGAAGATGGAGATCAAAGGAGCATAATGATATTGGCCATATCATGTCACTATTTGATTGCATGTGATGTTTATCATGTTTTTGCATCTTATTTGCTTAGAACGACGGTAGCAAGTAGGATGATCCCTTATAATAATTTCAAGAAAGTGTTCACCCTAACTGTGCACCGTTGCGAAGGTTCGTCGTTTCGAAGCACCACGTGATGATCGGGTGTGATAGATTCTTACGTTCGAATACAACGGGTGTTGACGAGCCTAGCATGTACAGACATGGCCTCGGCACACACGCAATACACTTAGGTTGACTTGACGAGCCTAGCATGTACAGACATGGCCTCGGAACACGGAGGACCGAAAGGTCGAGCATGAGTCGTATAGAAGATACGATCAACATGGAGATGTTCACCGATCTTGACTAGTCCGTCTCACGTGATGATCGGACACGGCCTAGTTAAACTCGGATCATGTTTCACTTAGATGACTAGAGGGATGTCTATCTGAGTGGGAGTTCATAATCAGATGAACTTCATTATCATGAACATAGTCAAAAAGGTATTTGCAAATTATGTCATAGCTTGCGCTTTAGTTCTACTGGTTAAGATATGTTCCTAGAGAAAATTTAGTTGAAAGTTGGTAGTAGCAATTATGCGGACTGGGTCCGTAAACTGAGGATTGTCCTCATTGCTGCACAGAAGGCTTATGTCCTTAATGCACCGCTCGGTGTGCTGAACCTCAGCGTCGTCTGTAGATGTTACGAAACATCTGACATACACGTTTTGATGACTACGTGATAGTTCAGTGCGGTTTAGAATTGTGGCACCAAAGACGTTTTTGAAACGTCGCAGAACATGTGAGATGTTCCGAAGACTGAAATTGGGATTTCAGACTAGTGCCCACGTCAAGAGGTATGAGACCTCTGACAAGTTTCTTAAGCCTGCAAACTAAGGGAGAAAAGCTCAATCGTTGAGCGTGTGCTCAGATTGTCTGAGTGCCACAATCGCTTGAATCGAGTGGGAGTTAATCTCCCAGATGAGATAGTGATAGTTCTCCATAGTCACTGCCACCAAGCTAGTAGAGCTTCGTGATGAACTATAACATATCAAGGATAGTTATGATGATCCTTGAGCTATTCGCGATGTTTGACACCGCGAGAGTAGAAATCAAGAAGGAGCATCAATTGTTGATGGTTAGTAAAACCACTAGTTTAAGAAGGGCAAGGGCAAAAAGGGATACTTCATGAAACAGCAAGTCGTTTGCTGCTCTAGTGAAGAATCCCAAGGTTGAACCCAAACCCGAGACTAAGTGCTTCTGTAATGAGAGGAACGGTCACTGAAGCAGTACTACCCTAGATACTTGGTAGATGAGAAGGCAGGCAAGGTCGACAGAAGTATATTGGATATACGTTATATGAATGTGTACTTTACTAGTACTCCTAGCAGCACCAGGGTATTAGATACTGGTTCGGTTGCTAAGTGTTAGTAACTCGAAATAAAAGCTGCGGAATAAATGGAGACTAGCTAAAGGTGAGATGACGATATGTGTTGGAAGTGTTTCCAAGGTTGATGTGATCAAGCATCGCATGCTCCCTCTACCATCGAGATTTGGTGTTTGCGTTGAACATGATTGGATTATGTTTACCGCAAAACGGTTATTCATTTAAGGAGAATAATGGTTACTCTGTTTATTTGAATAATACCTTCAATGGTCTTGCACCTAAAATGAATCTCGATCGTATTGATACACATGTTCGTGCCAAAAGATATAAAATAGTAATGATAGTACCACATACTTGTGGCACTGCAATTTGAGTCATATTGGTATAGAACGCATGAAGAAGCTCCATGTAGATGGATCTTTGGACTCAGTCGTTTTTGAAAAGATTGAGACATGCGAACCATGTCTATTGGTATATATGCATGAAGAAACTCCATGCAGATGGATCGTTTGGACTCACTTGATTTTGAATCACTTGAGACATGCAAATCATACCACATGGGCAAGATGACTGAAAGGCCTCGTTTTCAGTAAGATGGAACAAGAGAGCAACTTATTGGAAGTAATACATTTTGATGTATGCAGTCCAATGAGTGCTGAGGCATGCAGTGGATATCGTTGTGTTCTTACTTCACAGATGATTTGAGTAGATGCTGAGTGTATTTACTTGATGAAACACAAGTCTGAATTATTGAAATGTTCAAGTAATTTCAGAGTGAAGTTGAAGATCATCGTGACAAGAGGATAAAATGTCTGTGATATGATCATAGAGATGAGTATCTGAGTTACGAGTTTGGCACACAATTGAGACATTGTGGAAAGTGTTTCACAATTAATACCGCCTGGAACACCATAGTGTGATGGTGTGTCCGAACATCATAACTGCACCCTATTGGATATGGTGCATACCATGATGTTTCTTATCAAATTACCACTATCGTTTATGGGTTAGGCATTAGAGACAACCGCATTCACTTTAAAAGGGGCACCACGCAATTCCGTTGAGACGACACCGTTTATAGAAACCTAAGTTGTCGTTTCTTAAAAGTTTGGGGCTGCGATGCTTATGTGAAAAAGTTTCAGGTGATAAGCTCGAACCCAAAGCGGATAAATGCATCTTCATAGAATACCCAAAAACAGTTGGGTATACCTCCTATTTCAGATCTGGAAGCAAAAGTAATTGCTTCTAGAAACGAGTCCTTTCTCGAGGAAAAGTTTCTCTCGAAAGAATTGAGTGGGAGGATGGTGGAGACTTGATAAGGTTATTGAACCGTCGCTTCAACTAGTGTGTAGCAGGGCACAGGAAGTTGTTCCTGTGGCACCTACACCAATTGAAGTGGAAGCTTATGATAGTGATCATGAAACTTCGGATCAAGTCACTACCAAACCTCGTAGGATGACGAGGATGCGCACTACTTCAGAGTAATGCGTGATCCTGTCTTGGAAGTCATGTTGCTAGACAACAATGAACCTACGAGCTATGGAGAAGCGATGGTGGGCCCATATTCCGACGAATGGCTCGAGGCCATGAAATCCGAGATAGAATCCATGTATCAGAACAAAGCATGGACTTTGGTGAGCTTGCCCGATGATCGGCAAGCCATTGAGATAAATGGATCTTTAAGAAGAAGACGGACATGGACGGTAATGTTACCGTCTATGAAGCTCGACTTGTGGCAAAGAGTATTTTCACAAGTTCAAGGAGTTGACTACGATGAGTTTTTCTCATCCGTAGCGATGCTTAGGTCCGTCGGAATCATGTTAGCATTAGCTACATTTATGAAATCTGGCAGATGGATGTCAAAACAAGTTTCCTTACCAGTTTTCGTAAGGAAAGGTTGTATGTGATACAATCAGAAAGGTTTTGTCGATCCTAAGGATGCTAAAAGGTATGCTAGCTCCAGCGATCCTTCCATGGATTAGAGCAAGCATCTCGGAGTCAGAATATATGCTTTGATGGGGTGATCAAAGTTTTTGGGTTTATACAAAGTTTGTTAGAAACTTGTATTTACAATAAAGTGAGTGGGAGCGCTACAACATTTCTGATAAGTATATGTGAATGACATATTGTTGATCCGAAATGATGTAAAATTTCTGGAAAGCATAAAGGGTTGTTTGAAAGGAGTTTTTCAAAGGAAGACCTGGATAAAGCTGCTTACATATTGGGCATCAAGATCCATAGAGATAGATCAAGACGCCTGATGATACTTTCAAAAGACAGCACACCTTGACATGATTTTGAAAGAGTTCAAAATAGATCAGCAAAGAAGGAGTTCTTGGCTGTGTTACAAGGTGTGAGTATTGAGTGAGACTCAAGACCTGACCACAGCAGAAGATAGAGAAAGGACGAAGGTCGTCCCCTATGCTTTAGACGTAGGCTCTATAGTATGCTATGCTGTGTACCGCACATGTAGTGTGCCTTGCCATGAGTTGGTCAAGGGGTACAATGGTGATCCGGAAAGGATCTCATGACAGCGGTCGAACTTATCCTTAGTACCTAGTGGATTAAGGAATTTTTCTCGATTATGGAGGTGGAAAGGAGTTCGTCGTAAAGGGTTACGTCGATGCGAACTTTGACACTAATCCGGATAACTCTGAGTAGTAAACCGGATTCGTATAGTAGAGCAATTATTTGAAATGGCTCCAAATAGCGCGTGGTAGCATCCACAAGATGACATAGATATTCGTAAAGCACACGGTTCTGAAAGGTTCAGACCCGTTGACTAATAACCTCTCTCACAAGCATAACATGACCAAACCAGAACACATTGAGTGATAATCACATAATGATGTGAACTAGATTGATGACTCTAGTAAACTCTTTAGATGTTGGTCACATGGTGATGTGACCAGTGAGTGTTAATCACATGGTGATGTGAACTAGATTATTGACTCTAGTGCAAGTGGGAGACTGTTGGAAATATGCCCTAGAGGCAATAATAAATGGTTATTATTATATTTCTTTGTTCATGGTAATTGTCTATTATTCATGCTATAATTGTATTGTCCGGAAATCGTAATACATGTGTGAATACATAGACCACAACCTGTCCCTAGTAAGCCTCTAGTTGACTAGCTCGTTGATCAACAGATAGTCATGGTTTCCTGACTATGGACATTGGATGTCATTGATAACGGGATCACATCATTAGGAGAATGATGTGATGGACAAGACCCAACTTAAGCATAGCATAAAAGATCGTGCAGTTTCGTTTGCTAGAGCTTTTCCAATGTCAAGTATCTTTTCCTTAGACCATGAGATCGTGCAACTCCCGGATACCGTAGGAGTGCTTTGGGTGTGCCAAACGTCACAACGTAACTGGGTGACTATAAAGGTGCATTACGGGTATCTCCGAAAGTGTCTGTTGGGTTGGCACGGATCGAGACTGGGATTTGTCACTCCGTGTAAACGGAGAGGTATCTCTAGGCCCACTCGGTAATGCATCATCATAATGAGCTCAATGTGACTAAGGCGTTAGTCACGAGATCATGCATTGCGGTACGAGTAAAGAGACTTGCCGGTAACGAGATTGAACTAGGTATTGGGATACCGACGATCGAATCACGGGCAAGTAACATACCGTTTGACAAAGGGAATTGCATACGGATTGATTGAGTCCTTGACACCGTGATTCATCCGATGAGATCATCGTGGAACATGTGGGAGCCAACATGGGTATCCAGATCCCGCTGTTGGTTATTGACCGGAGAGGCGTCTCGGTCATGTCTGCATGTCTCCCGAACCCGTAGGGTCTACACACTTAAGGTCCGGTGACGCTAGGGTTGTAGAGATATATGTATGCGGAAACCCGAAAGTTGTTCGGAGTCCCGGATGAGATCCCAGACGTCACGAGAGGTTCCGGAATGGTCCGGAGGTAAATATTTATATATGGGAAGTCTTATTTTGGTCGCCGGAAAAGTTTCGCGCTTTATCGGTATTGTACCGGGAGTGCCAAAAGGGGTCCGGGGGTCCACCAAGGGGGTCCACCAGCCCCGAGGGGCCACATGGGCTGTAAGGGGTGCGCCTTGGCCTATATGGGCCAAGGGCACCAGCCCCAAGAGGCCCATGCGCAAGAGATAAGAAAAAAGGGAGAGTCCTAAAGGGGGAAGGCACCTCCGAGGTGCCTTGGGGGGGAAGGACTCCCCCCTGGCCGCACCCTTCCTTGGAGGAAGGGGCAAGGCTGCGCCCCCCCCTCTCCCTTGGCCCTATATATAGTGGGGGGAAGGGAGGGCAGCAACATCCAAGCCTTGGGCGCCTCCCTCCTCCCCTGCAACACCTCTCTCTCTCTCGCAGAAGCTTGCGAAGCCCTGCCGGAGACCCGCTACATCCACCACCACGCCGTCGTGCTGTTGGATCTCCATCAACCTCTCCTCCCCCCTTGCTGGATCAATAAGGAGGAGACGTCGCTTCATCGTACGTGTGTTGAACGCGGAGGTGCCGTCCGTTCGGCACTCGGTCATCGGTGATTTGGATCACGGCGAGTACGACTCCGTCATCCACGTTCATTGGAATGCTTCCGCTCGCGATCTACAAGGGTATGTAGATCCACTCCCTTCCCCTCGTTGCTAGTATACTCCATAGATGCATCTTGGTGAGCGTAGGAATTTTTTTAAAATTATGCTACGATTCCCAACACTTACTATACTATGTTCATGTAGAACTAGTTCTTAAACCAGAAGAACAATTGTTCTCATTTAAGATTCCATTGCTATCGGGTATATACTGCTTTGCTCTTGTATCACTATATTTACTCATGCAAACTTCTTTTTAAATTGCAGGATCCAATCAAAACTCCAGTTGCACAACAGGTATGTTTACGCATGTTTCTTTAACAGGTTTGCTCTTATAAATAGCTCTGTTGATTTCAATTTCAATTGTGTATACAGTTGACTTCTCATATCATGCACATTACTAGCATCACAACAGAGCCAATAGTGTTGTTGTACATGTAGACCCGTGGTACCCATCTGAAATCTTGTTGTGTCGTGTAGTTTCCCACGCTTTGTATTCTTTCAGTGTTTCTTTTTCTTGAACTGATATGATTTGAACCGTGTCTCTATTTTGATTTGGCAAGACAATGCAGTGACCATAGGACATAGATATATATTTGTTTGATGCTTTAATTATGTACTACTTGGCAATAGAAGACTTGATAGTTTAATCATGCCCATCTTACTAATAAACTGGTTCACCGAAGTGAGTTTCATATACTAGTACATGCTAAACCTATTATGTATCTGCTTGTTTCTTCTTTTAGAATGCTGACAGAATATTGGGGAAGAGTGCCTTATTAAGCAATGGTAAAGGAAGTAATGCAGATAAGGTTCAGGATAGTGAGACATCCTTGTTGGTCTCCAACAAAGGTGATAAAACAGCTAAGGAAAACTATCTTGAGGATAGTGAGACAACCCCAAAGTCCTGTCTTGGTGTAGTGTTCGACTTACTAGCCACTATCGCTGGCACAAGCTATTCAAACTCACTGTCTAAATCAGTTTGATTTCTTGAGTCTCAACTACAAACTGAAAGACATCGATCAACTATGCTGCGACAAGAAGCCCATGGACTGCGGAAGTTCCTGGAGCATTCAGATGCATACTTTCTGGTGCAACAACAAGCATTGGAGGATTTTAGCGCCAAACAAGAGAAAGCTAATAAGCTTGCTAAGCTTATTGCTAGCATGGTGGATACCCAGGATAACATTTCCTGAGCTCTTCTGAAGTTGTTTCAGTTATGGACTTGTTTTGTTGTTGTGTTTATTTGCACTGGTGGCCAATTTAGACGGCGAGTGTACGTAATATGCTGCTTTGTTCCCTATATTTGCACTGGTGGCAAACTTTGATGCCAAGTGGATATAATATGTGTAATAGCCGTAATAGCCTAGCATTAGTTGCTTTCTTATGTATTTCCTTATTGTCTTGTTTAGTTGTTTGCTTGTAGTCATTGTAGTTCTTTTTCCGCATTTTTCTAGTGGCCATAATAACCTATTTTATAACTAGGCCACAATAACCATGGCAACACACGAACTCTTGTAACCATGGTCCTGCTACCTGTTGTAGTGACCATGGCCCTCCTATGTGCCCTAGGATCCATGGGCCTTCTACAGGCCGTCTAATCTACGGGCCTTGTACGGGCCATATAATTGTTTTGCCAAACATGGGCCGTACTATTTGTGGATCAATAACGGTCCACAAAATGGGCCATAAATGGGCTAGAGTGGAAATCGTTTGTTTTATGGCCCGACCATAACGGGCTGTTAATAGGCTGTATTCGATGATGCTATGAAAACAGCCCAACGGGTTAATGGGCCACAAATGGGCCGACTGTAACCACGGGCTGAATTTGGCCCACAAGCGGAACAGGCCAGTAATGGCCCGTAACTAACCGAATTCTGGAAATGAGCCCAAGAATAAATGGACCATTAGAAGGATGAAAGTTAACATGGGTTGGAAACGGCCGATGGAATAATGGGCCGTTAATGGGTATAAAGTGATACAGTGTTCATTATGGGCAATTTCATCTCAGGCCTTTAATGGGCCCAGAGTTACAAAGGGCCTCCTATGGGCCAAAAGACGTCATGGGCCATAAATTGGCCGGAAGTTACAACAGGTTGGAATCATATTGGACGGCCCAAAAGACGCTACTGGGCCTAATTTGAGTAGGCTAGAAAGAGCTTTGAGTTAGCAGGCTGTAAATGGGCTATATCACTAGTAGAAAAACTACTTTACGTGAGCAACATATTAGTCCCAGTTTATAAACGGACCGGCACTAATGTAACCATTAGTGTCGGTTCCAACGGCTAGGGGGGGCGGGAATCATTAGTCCCGGTTCGTGTTGAACCTCTATTACTGGTTCATGCCATGAACTGGGACTAAAGGTGTGGTGGCAGGCTTGTTTCAGGCTGGGGGCCCACTAGCACATTTAGTCCCTGTTCGTGTCACAAACCGAGACTAGAGATGCACATTTAGTCCCGGTTTGTATAACTAATCGGGACTAGAGATGCTCCTATATAAACCCTTCGTCGAGCCTGAGCTCTTTGTTCTTCCCCTTTCCTCTCCTCTCTGTTCTTCCCCTCTTGCTCGAGCTCATCCTCCTTTTTCCCAAAAAATTGTCAAGTTTTGAAGGCACCCCATCCATCCAAGTGTTCACAAAGGTTAGCAACTTTGTCCTTTCATCTTTCGTTTCTAGATTAGCTCATGCAGTGCTCTATAAGTATAGTGATTTGAGGGTTTTAGTTTGGGAGAATTTATATGTGGTATTTTATTTGATTTATATGCAATTTGAGCTCAAATTTACTTCTTAGTTTGCATCTGTAGGTGTGGTTTACTTAGTGGCTTCCCTTCCCCGTCCTAACCTCCGTCAATCGCTCGCACCGTCCCGTCGCCGACACCACCTTGGTGAGCCTCTCGTTCTTATCCTTTTTATAAATAAAAAAATCATGTTTGTGTGATTTAGATAGTTACTTGTATAATTTTCTTACCCATAGGTTGTTTCTTATACATAGTGGCATGGTTTTGGTATCCGTCCCTGTCGGCCCTCGTCTGGTTTATGATTCGGATGTGGAATATATATTCTCTTGTATAACTATTTTTTGCATTTCGTGTTGATGACAAATTATGCCCTTGAAGTCATGATGTCTACTATGCAACTTTATTCTTGTAGACTTGTGTTGTGCCTCCAAGCACAGAGTTTTGTAGGACAGTAGCAATTTTCCCTCAAGTGGATGACCAAAGGTTTATCAATCCGTGGGAGGTGTAGGATGAAGATAGTCTCTCTCAAACAACCCTGGAACCAAATACAAGAAATCTCTTGTGTCCGCAACACACCCAATACAATGGAAAATTGTATAGGTGCACTAGTTCGGCCAAGAGATGGTGATAAAAGTGTAATATTGATGCTAGAAATATATTTTTATAATAGGACAATAAAAAAACAGCAAGGTAGCAAGTACTAAACGGGCACAAAATGGTATTGCAATGCTTGAAAATGAGGCCTAGGGTCCGTACATTCACTAGGGCAATCTCTCAACAATGCTAATATAATTGGATCACATAACCACCCCTCAAAGTGCGACGAAGAATCACTCCAAAGTTCCTATATAGCGGAGAACATTAGAAGAAATCATTTGTAGGGTACGAAACAACCTCCAAGCTATTCTTTCCGATCGATCTATCCAAGAGTTCATACTAAAATAACACCAAATAATTTCAGATTCATAATACTCAATCCAGCACAAAGAACTTCAAAGAGTGCCCCAAGATTTCTACCGGAGAACCAAGAGACGAGAACGTGCATCAACCCCTACGCATTGAATACCCCAATGTCACCGCGGTAATCCGCGAGTTGAGTGCCAAAACACAGATCAAGTGAATCAATATGATACCCCATTGTCACCACGAGTATTCATATGCAAGACATATGTCAAGTGCTCTCAAATCCATAAAAGTATTCAATCTGATAACAATGAAATCTCAAAGGGAAAAACTCAATTCATCATAACAAGATAGAGAGGGGAAAACTCCATATGATCCGACTATATTAACAAAGCCCGCGATACATCAAGATCGTGACATCTCAAGAACACGAGAGAGAGAGAGAGAGAGAGAGATTAAACACATAGCTACTGATACAAACCCTCAGCCCCGAGGGTAGACTACTCCCTCCTCATCGTGGTGGCCGCCGGGATGATAAAGATGGCCCCCCGTGATGATTTCCCCCTCCGGCAGAATGCTGGAACAGGATCTAGATTGGTTTGCGGCGGTGGAACTTCTAATCTAGGTTAACCCCGAGGGTTTTTGGAATATTCATGAATTTATAGGGTAACGAGGGGGTGCGGGAGGCCACTGAGGTGGGCACAACCCACCTGGGCGCGCCTAGGCCTCCAGGCATGCCCTAGTGGGTTGTTCCCCCCTCGGGGCACCCCCAGGTGCTGCTCTAGCCCATTGGTGGTCTTCTAGTCTATAAAAAATCAACAAAAAGTTTTGCGGTGTTTGGACCCCGTTTGATATTGATTTCCTGCGATGTAAAAACAAGCAAAAAACACCAACTGGCACTGGGCACTGCGTCAGTAGGTTAGTCATAAAAATGATATAAATTTGCTATAAAATGAGTGTAAAACATCCAAGAATGATATTAAAACAGCAGGAATACTGCATAAATTAAACATACGTTGGAGATGTATCAGCATCCCCAAGCTTAATTCCTACTCGTCCTCGAGTAGGTAAATGATAAAAGAAATAATTTATGAAGTGTGAATGCTAGCAAAGTGCACAAGTTTGATCAATGACAATTTCAATCACTTTTCCTAGCATTATAACAGCAATTCTTTCTTATAAAAATACTTGTGTTATAGTAGCAACCAATTCACATGTTAAGGTTCAAACAATGAATTCTCTTGAACTCAACAACCTATGTTCTCAGTCACCAAGCAATTGTAATTCAAATTATTCAACAGAGTATAAGTAAGAGCTCGGCATACTCAACCATCATATAGTCTTCTATGATTGCTAACACTCACCGCATACACATGACCAAAACGTTTCAACTGGACACATAGAAAGATAGGGGTTTATAATTTCGCCTCCCAACGTATTCACCTCAAGGGTGATGTCAACAATAATAGCTCATGCTACCCATATCCAACTAGATATATGTGCCTAGATCTTTCCTCACCACATGATGCTTGCCAAAAGAGAAAAATAAAAAGGAATAGAGAGAATAACTTTGACTATTTGCATAAAAGTAAATACTAAAAAGTAAAAGATAGGTCCTTCGCAGAGGGAAGCAGAGGTTGCCATGCACTTATTTGTTTGTATTCTCTACCCATTAGTGCAAAAGAACGTCACGTTATATTGCCCATTATGATAACAACCTTTATTATGCAGTTTGTCACTTTAATTCTTTGCCATCACAAGTTCGTACAATGCTAAATTTTCTCTTACACTAAATGATCTAAGAATTTAAGAAGAAATTTTTATTGCCTTATTGCACCAATGAAAACTTACTTGAAGGATCTTATTCAATCCTTATGTAGGTATGGTGGACTCTTGAAAATAAGATTTGGGTTTAAGGGTTTTTGGATGCACAAGTAGTATCTCTACTTGGTGCGGAATTTTTGGCTAGCAAATATGGGGGGCAAGCACCACATGTTGAAGGATCTATGACAGTATAACTTCTATGTTAATATGAACAAACATAAATCATTATGTTGTCTTCCTTGACAAATGTCAACAATTTTGGCATATAATATTTTGATGGGGGCTCACAATCACAAAAGATTTCCAGGATAGTATATTTGCATGTGAAAGTTCTCTTCCTTCTTCTAATTATTCGTGAATTTCTTGTATGACCAATATTGTGATTGTCAAGCCTCAAAAGATTTCACTTTCTAAACCCAATGTGAAGCTACCACTAGGCATGATATGATTTAAACTTCATGACATTCAATTTATTCAACAATTTACTCATAAGATATAAGTGAAGCACAAGGGTAATTGACAAGCTACTCCAAAAAGATATAAATGAAGATCATGAGCATACTATTTCTATCTCTCAAATTAATTTAAGTGAAGCAAGAGAGAATTTCTTCAAAAATACTAAAGCACACCATGCTCAAAAAGATATAAGTGAAGCACTAGAGCAATTCCATAGAAAAGAGCTTCATTGATGGGAAGTGAATGCCGCTTACCTAGCCTCCCTGGCAACCATTTGAGGACTCTATTTTATTGAAAAACATTCAAATCTAAGTATTTTATTAAAACAGCAAGCAAAAAAATGACATTCTAAGAATATCACACATCATGTGAAGAAGCAAAAACTTAGGCTCAACCGATACTAACCGATAATTGTTGAAGAAGAAAGGTGGGATGCCTACCGGGGCATCCCCAAGCTTAGATGCTTGAGTCTTCTTGAAATATTATCTTGGGGTGCCTTGGGCATCCCCAAGCTTGAGATTTTGCGTCTTCTTGATTCGTCTCATATCAGAGTTTTCCTAAAGCTCAAAAGCTCCATCCACACAAAACTCAACCAGAACTCGTGAGATATGTTAGTATAAACCAATGCAAAAACCTTGTCATTCTCTACCGTAGCAAATCACTAAAATTATTATTCAACATTGCATACTAAATGCCTCTGCCTATTTAATTGTCCTATCCTAACAAGGAAACATATGCAAACAATGCAGACATAACACCAATCTGCCAAAACAGTACAGTCTCTAAAGAATGCAAGAGTAACAATACTTCTTAACTCCAAAAGTTATCAAAATTTCACACGCTGTAGAAAATTTATCAGAGCTCATTTTGCAAAAAATTCAACATTTTATCACATTCTGACTTTTGCAACAACGGTAAACTTTCTGTTTTGAAATGGCAACATGTATACTTGCAAAATAAGCATGGAAAAGGCTATCCTTGCCACTTTTATTGAAATAAAAGATGCAAAACATTATTCTAAATAATAGCAAGCAAATCCTAACAAAATTAAATGATGCTCCAAGCAAAACACATATCATGTGACGAATGAAAACATTGCTCCAAGTGAGGTTACCGATAATGTTGGAGATGAAAGAGGTGATGCCTTCCGGGGCATCCCCAAGATTAGGTCTTTTCACTCCTTATTCTCCTCATAACGACATCTCACCCAAAACACAAAAACTTCAATCACACAAAACTTAACAGAACTTTGTGCGATAGGTTAGTATGATAAAGAGCAAACCATTTCACTTTTGGTACCTTCAAAGACAAGATTCATCATTGTTCTCACACAATGCCTACTGTATCATATTATTTCCAAAATTTATATTGAGCAATATAAGTCATGGAAACTAGAAAACCAGCAAACTATGCATTGAAAACAGAATCTGTCTAAAACAGAACAGTCTCTACAAATCTGTACTCCAACCATACTTCTTCTACTCCAAAAATTCTGAAAATTTAGGAAAACCAGGGAAATTTGTCTATTAATCTTATTCGAAAAGAATAAGTATTTTATCACGCTTCTGTTAAAAATGAGAATTATTTCCCTGAGTACAAAAGTTTCTATTTTTCAGCAAGATCAAATCAACTATCACCGTAAGCCATCCCAAAGGTCTTACTTGGCACTTTATTGAAACAAAAGCAATAAAACCTGACCACTACAATTGCATAATAATGTGAACACACAAAAATAGTAGGTAAAAGTGTTAGGTTGTCTCCCAACAAGCGCTTTTCTTTAATGCCTTTTAGCTAGGCATGAAGATTTCAATGATGCTCGCATAAAAGATAAGAATTGAAACATAAAGAGAGCATCGTGAATCACATGACAAGCACATTTAAGCATAACATGCTTCCTATGCATAGGGATTTTGTGAGCAAACATATTATGGGAGCAAGATTCAACTAGCATAGGAAGGCAAAACAAGCATAACTTCAAAACTTTCAACACATAGAGAGGAAACTTGATATTATTGTGTCGGAGTACAAAAGTAGGGGCCTCCTGTACCCCTTTACTTGTGCACGGACTGTTGTAGCCACACCTGCGGCCATGCTTGGTGGGGCAGAGGAAGCAAAGAACATGACTACCAAAGCAGCGCTGAAACCAGAGGCGCGGAGAGTGAAGGGGCAACGTGAGCTTCCCCCGGCAAGAGCCTTGCTGGGGACGACCTACGCTGCCCCGGCAAGAGCTTTGCCGGGGCAACTTACCCAACACCAGCAAGACCACCACCCTTGAGCATGTGAGTTCTGACACCATCAACAACATTGGAAACAAGGCTCGGGAGGTGCCTGCATGGTGGCATGCAGATCTTTGGGAAGACTGAAGGCCTGCAAGACTAGATGAAGAACGGGAAGACGAAGGCCCCCGGGAAGTCCCTTGCCGGCGACGCACACAAGGTCCCGGCAAGACCCTTGCCGGGGACGTCTGTGGGGTGACAACCAGGCCCGCACTTATCATGGGATCGCTGCCCCATGGCTGTTCCGACGCAGCAGCCAACCTGCCAACCCAGCACACACCTACGTGGCAGCATGCGGCATCTAGGCCAACTAGGCTAGCACCTATGTGGTGGCATGTAGATCTTCGTGAAGACCCTGCCACCGCACTAGCACAGCAGCCAGCCAGCCAGCGTGGCGCTGCATGCCTTGTCAACTTGGATGCGCGTCGAAGCCAGGCGAGGCGGTGACAGACAAGACGAGCTTGCTTGCCATCCCCGATAAAGCAAGAGGACACGTCGGCAGCGCATTAAATGCATTTTGTCGCACGATGTCAGAGATAGACTTGTACACTGTAGATACTTTCCACCTCCTGTGTGCCACTTTGGTAGCCCCTTTGACATATAAAAGGAGGCCCGAGGCGTACCGAGGAAGGATTCAGACATTTTGGGATAGGCATGCACCACAGCTAGTTCAAGATCTCAAGAACACCAAATATACACCAAAGCAGGACTAGGGTATTACGCATCGTTTGCGGCCCGAACCTGGATAAAATTCCCCCGCGTTGATCTTCTAAACCCGCTCTTTCCATAGCCCCGCGCCCTGTCAACCGTAGTAGGGATTCCCTATGATCCCATAGGTGTCGTTTCCCCGACATCTCTGGCGCGCCAAGTAGGGGGCACGTGAGTTGTGAAAATCTGATTTTTGAAGCCAACGCGCCAACTTCATCATCGCCATGGCCCCCAAGAAGAAGGGGATGACAGCAATCGGGTCTTCCGGAGCCGGCCCATCCACGCCAGCACGGGCGGACGATGGGGTGGCCACGGGTGGTGCCGGAGGCGCGGCCCGCGAGCATCCACGACACTCTGGCAATCGGAGCCAGGCAAGCACCGTCGTTCATGTCCAAGACGACGAGTCGAACGCCGCTGGGTCCTGTGGTGGGGCCATGCTGCCCACAGGCGGCGCGGTAGCTTCTATGACGCCCCAGCCGGCACCCACGCCGCGGCCTTTCCAGGCCGCGCATGACGAGTAACAACTCAACGTCGATGCCCCTGGGTGCCGCCACAGAAATATCCCTTTGCGTCATTCTCAGGACGCGCCGGGCCGGCGTGCACACCCTGACGCTGGCGGAAGCGCCGCGTGACCATGATAGAGCTCCTTCTAACGTGGTTAGAAGTCGAAGCGCGCCATGGTCCACGCAGCTTTCGCCACCTCCCACGTCAGCAGAAGCGTTGGCGCGTGTGCAACTACTCCTTGACTTTCCTCTTGCAGCGGAGAAGCTCGACGAGTGGAGAGCCACCATTCGGAGCCTCATCAGCTTCGCCAGCAAGGATGAACCATGATCAGCGGGACCCTCGTGCCGGCGCTCTGTAGAGCCGACACACGCCAATGGTGGGAGGACCGGAGGCGCTGCAACCACGATGCACTCTCCTCCCCCACGCCTGCAACAGCAGCCACCGGCTCGTCGGGCCGACGCCTGTGACAACGTTTCCACAGCGTCATCCGACCCACGAGCCCGCCGCGACCAACGTCAAGTTCTTCGGGAGCGAGCCCAGGAGTATGCTCGGACCACCAACGAGCGGCACCAGGAAGCGCGCTATTAGTCAGATAGGCGTGCAGGGCCCACTATGGACTACCCAGCACCGGGGGGTTCCGGCGACCTACCCTACGAGGTGGGTTGTCCGGCCTTTACCTGTGACCTGCGGCAGTTCCAGTGGCCCTCCCACCGCATGTTCAAGCCTGATGTTGGGAAGAAGTACAATGGCAAGACTCACCCGTCAGAGTTCCTTAGCATCTACACTATCACGATGCAAGCTGCCGGGGCTCGCGACGACAAGGTGCTTGCCAATTACTTCCTGTTGGCACTTAAGCCCAATGTCATGTCATGGTTGATGCACTTTCCAGTGGATTTCATCTCTTCTTGGTCGGATCTGTGCCACAAGTTTGTTGGCGCCTTTACTGGAGGCCACCAAGCTAATGCCAGGCAAGTGATTTGCATGTCATCCCATAGAAGGATGGCGAGAACATGCACAAGTACATCCAAAGGTTCAGCCGTGTGCAGTACAACATCCCCGATGTTCACCCCGCCGCTGTCATCAGTGCATTCCATCATAATGTGCGCAACCACAAGATGCGTGAAGAGCTGGCGATGAACAAGGTCAAGGATGTAGCCGAGCTTTATGTTCTGGCTGACAGATGTGCTCGGGCTGAAGAAGGAAGGAAGTACCCCGGCGAAGACGCCGGTGCGAAAACCGACTCCACAGGCGAAGATGCCGCCGCTCCAGCAAAGAAGGCTCGATGCAGCAATAGGAAGCGTAAGGGAAAGACCATGCTTGCTGTTGAGGGATCCGATGACCCTGGCGCCGCCAAGAAGGCCAAGGCTGACGACCCCGGCAAGGAAGTTGCCGGTTGCGCCGCTTGCCGGGCCTTGGCGGCTGCCGACAAGCTAGGAGGCTCCGACAAGGAGTACAGCAAAATCCATGGCACCAAGGGCCACGACCTCCAGAACTGCCGATAAGTTGAGCTGCTTGCAGAGAAACCAAAAGCCGAATATGAGAGGTGGGACAAGGAGAAGGTCCAGGATGGTGCTGAGGTGTCCGGCAAAAAGTGTGGCGGCCAAGGAAATCGCCGCGGCAAGGATAATCAACAAGAGAGGCCCACTCTGGGTCGTGACAAGGAGGAAGATGATGATCATTGTGAGGACGACGAGTCCGGTGAGCATGAGTTCCAGAAAGCTACGGAGGCCATGTGCACCGACGGTGGCACTTCGTTGCATACCTCTCACCGCCAGCTGAAGCAGTGGGCGCGTGAGGTCACTGCGGCAGAGCCATCATTCGATGCCCAGAAGCCACTGAAGTGGTCGAGCACACCTATCATCTTTGACACCGAGGATCACCCTGATTGCACAACTGCGGCCGGGTGTTTGCCGTTGTTGGTTTCACCAACAATACGCAACCTCAAGGTGACCAAAGTGCTAGTCGACGGTGGGGCCGGTCTGAACTTGATCTCGCCCACGGTGATCGAGAGGCTGCAAATCCCCGATGGAGATCTCGAGGAGACGGGCACATTTCAAGGAGTCAACCTGGGGAGGAGTCAGCCGAAGGGTAAGGTCATGTTGCCCGTTACATTCAGGGGCGACCTGAACTACAGGACGGAGAATATCGTTTTGATGTCGCCAAGATCCCCCTTCCCTACAATGGGATCCTTGGTCACCTAGTGCTGGCCAAGTTCATGGCAGCATCACATTACGCCTACAACACGTTGAAGATGACCGAGCCACTGATCATCATCATCGTCCCGTCTGACAAGAAAGACGCACTCATCTACGCCGATCAACTCTACCGGGAGGCAGTTGCAGCAACTACCGCAAAGGCACTTGCTCCTGCCGCTGTAGTCCGAGAGGGAAGAAGACCGACAAGACCTCTTTTGGCAAGACCTCCTGCACCCACTCCGGCAAGCGCGCCTCTTCGGAGTGCAGCGCTCCCGTCAAGGACGTGCCAGAGAGCTCCACCGGCAAGAGCAAGAAATACAAGGCAGCGCCACCAGAGACCAACAAGGTGCCCGTCAAGGAGGACGGCACGGGCGGGGCTTTTAGTATAAGCTCCACCCTTGACAGCAAATAGGAAAGCGTGCTCGTCGCCTTCCTGCGGGTGAATGTTGACGTGTTCGCGTGGCAAGCATCCGACATGCCAGGCGTTCCCAGGGAGGTGATTGAGCACCATCTTGCTGTCTGTCCTCATGCGCCGCCCGTCAAGCAGAAGGTCAGGAAGCAAGCTTTGGAGCGGCAAGAGTTCATCATCAAAGAGATCAGGAAGTTGGAGGCGGCAGGTTTGGTCAGAGGAGTGCTCCACCCCACGTGGTTGGCCAATCCGGTGGTGGTGCCTAAGGCAAATGGGAAGTGGAGGCTGAGTATTGATTATACATATATCAATAAGGCTTGTCCAAAGGATCCTTTCCCTCTGCCACGCATTGACCAGATTGTGGAGTCCACTTCCGGGTGTGACCTGCTGTCATTCCTTGACGCCTACTGAGGATATCATCAGATCTTCATGATGAAGGAAGACGAAGAAAAGCCGCGTTCATCACCCCATGTGGTACGTACTGTTTTGTATGAATGCCTTTCGGGTCGAACAGCGCTGGTTCGACGTTTGCCCGAGCGGTCCAAATTGGTTTTGAGCCCCAACTGCATAGAAATATGGAAGCTTACATGGATGATATAGTGGTCAAAACCAAGGACAAGGCTATGCTCGTGCAGGATCTGGAAGAAACCTTTGCAAATCTGTGCAAAATCAACCTCAAGCTCAACCCAGAGAAGTGCGTGTTTGGTGTCCCATCTGGTAAACTTCTTGGGTTCTTTGGGTCTCAACGCGGGATCCAAGCGAATCTCGATAAGATCAAAGCAATTGAGCAGATTGACGCGCCAAGACGGGTCAAAGACATTCGTAGGCTGGCTGGCTGCGTTGCTCACTACAAAAATAAGTCACTTCCGTGATGATACGTGTTTGTCATAGTAGGTCATGTTTTCTATCATGCATGTACATCCATGACAAATATATGACAGAATCAAGATAGTCATACATGTGCTGTCGTAGAAGTGTTCAATGACATTACCAAAATTATCATCACGGAAGTGTCCACTTCCATGACGATAAATCGCGCGTCATAGAAGTCCTTTCGTCAAGGGTGACCGACACGTGGCATCCATCATAACGGGACACCGTTAAGCTATCGGGTCTGGTTTTGGATCCGATAACCCGCTTACAACCCGGACCAATGAGGATTTTCCACGTGTAAAATTCTCATTGGCTGGAGGAAACCGTGTTGGCTCACCGTTTGGACAGATGTCATCCATTCATTGGACAGGAGGCGTCGATCATACGTCGACACGTGGCATGGCCCAAGAGAGGCCCATTCCGGTGAAAAGGCCGGCCCGTTTGACTTGGTCAAACGGTAACGGGCCGGCCCACGGAAAGCTTGTTAACGGCCTGTTCGTATATAGCCCATTTACGGCCCGATAACACACGGCCCGTTACGGCCTACCTGAATTAAGCCCAGTAGCTTCATCTGGGCTGTCCAATATGATTCCAGCCCATTGTAACTTCCGGCCCATGTAGGGCCCATGATATCTTTTGGCCCATAAGAGGCCATTTGTAACTCTTGCCCCATTAAAGGCCCGTGGTGAATCTGGCCCGCAATGAACAGTGGACCGCTTTATACCCATTAACAACCCATTATTCCATTGGGCCATTTCCAACCCATGTTATGTTTCGGCCTTCTGAGGGCCCATTTATTCTTGGGCTTAGTTCCTGCATTCGGTTACATACGGCTCGTTGCTGGCCTTTTCAGCTTGTGGTCCAAATTCAGCCCGTGGTTACAATCGGCCCGTTTGCAGCCCGTTAATCCGTTGGGCCGTTTTCTTAGAATCATCAAATACGGCAGATTAATGACGGCCCGTTATGGTTGGCCCATGAATGAACGATTCCAAATATAGCCCATTTACGGCCCATAATGCGGTCTGTTATCGGCCCGTGATTGGCCGATCGATCATACAACCCGTAGAAGGCCCATTGATGCTACGGCCCGTAGAAGGCCCGTCGTTTCTACGGCCCTTAGAAGGCCGATTGTTTCTATGGCCAATAGGAGGCCCATGGTAACTACAGTAAATATGTAGCCCATGGTTACTGTGGACTAGTTTTTAAAAATAGGTTATTGCGGCCACTAGCAAACTGTGGAAAAAGAACTGCACTGACCACAAGCAAACAAATAAACAAGAAAACAAGGAAATAAATTAGCAAGCAACTAACGCTAGGCTATCACGGCTATTACACATATTACATCCACTGGGCATCAAAGTTCGTCACAAGTGCAAATATAGGGAACAAAGCCGCATATCACATACACTGGGTCAAACTTGGCGACCAGTGCAAATAAACACCGCAGCAAAACAAGTCCAGAACTGAAACCACTTCAGAAGAGCTCAAGAAACAATATCCTGGGTACCCATAATGCTGGCAAGATGCTTAGCAAGCTTATTAACTTTCTCTTGTTTGGCGCTTAAATCCTCCAGCACTTGCTGTTGCACAAGAAAGTATGCATCCTAATTCTGCAGGGACTTCCTCAGTCCTTCGGCTTCAGGCATCGAGTTCGAAGAGCTTGTGCCAGCAGTACTGGCTAGTAACTCGAACACTACATCAACGCAGGACTGTGGGGTTTTGTCACTGTCTACAAGATCGTTTTTATCACCTTTCGTGGAGACCAACAGGTCTGTCTCACTATCTTGAACCTTATCCGCATTACTTTCTCTACCATTGAATAGTGGGGTGCTCCTCTCCAATATTCTATTCGCATACTACAAGAAAACAAGCAGACACATCATAGGTTTAGCATGTTGTATACGAAACTCATTTTGGTAAACTGGTTCAGTAGTAAGGTGGACAGGATAACAGCATGAAACAAACATATATCTATGCACTATGGTCACTGTATTGTCCATATCATTCTAGTTTATGTTGCCTAATCAAGATAGAGACACTGTTCAACTCATATATTTTTAAGACACAGCAGCGTAGACAGAATATAAGTGTGAGAAACTACACAGCATTGGCAACATTTCTAATGTGCATCACATGAGAATGTAATTGTTTATACAACTGAAACTGAAATCTACGTAGAGCAAGAAGTTAGAACAGCAATCCAGTTAAGGAAATAGGTTTAAAACATACCTGTTGCGCCATTGGACTTTCAATTGGATCCTTCAAATTCGAAAGTAGTTGGTATGAGTAAATACAGTGATGCAACAGCAAAGGAGTATGGACCATAGCTACGGAATCTGACCTGAGAACAGTTGCTCTTCTGCTTTAAACGTGGAGTTTGGGTTCGCTGTGGTGGTCTTCGTGCTTTGGGCACTGCAGTTGCTTTACAAACTGCTCGTGTGGGGGTACTCTATGGTGGACATGGTGCTTTGTCAACTAGAAGTGGGTTAGTATCCACTTGGGTTGGGGTTAGATGGGTTGTAGCTGGTTCTCTGCCCAACGGTGTAAGTGAGGAATCTGGAAGAGTCTCGATTATGTGTGGTGGGGCTAGTTTGTGGGCCAGTACAACTTGTTGGGGATCGTTGCAGAAATTAAAAAATTTCCACGCATCACCAAGATCAATCTATGGAGTTTACTAGCAACGAGAGGGGGGTCCATCATCATACCTTTGAAGATTGCGAGTCGGAAGTGTTGCAAGAACGCGGGTGAGGGAGTCGTACTCGGAGCGATTCAGATCGCGGTAGATTCCGATCCTAGCGCCGAACAACGGCACCTCCGCGTTCAACACACGTGCAGCCCGGTGACGTCTCCCGCACCTTGATCCAGCAAGGAGGAGGGAGAGGTTGAGGAAGAGGGCTCCAACAGCAGCACGACGGCGTGGTGGTGATGGAGTGGCAGTTCTCCGGCAGGGCTTCGCCAAGCTCACGCGGAGGAGGAGAGGTGTTGGGGAGGGGAGGGGCTGCGCCTTGGATGTGGTGCTGCAGCCCTCCCTCCACCCCCCTATTTATAGGGAGAAGGGGGAAGGGGGCCTCCCCTCTAGATGAGATCTAGAGGGGGCGGCGGCCAAGGGGGAGGGGGCTTGCCCCCCAAGCAAGGGGGGCGCCCCTTTAGGGTTCCCCCTAACCCTAGGCGCATGGGCCCTAGGGGGGTGGCGCCCAGCCCACTTAGGGTCTGGTTCCCTTCCACCTACAGCCCATAAGGCCCTCCGGGGCAGGTTGACCCTCCCGGTGGACCCCCGGAACCCCTTCGGTGGTCCCGGTACAATACCGGTATACCCCCGAATATTTCCGGTGACCGTATGATGACTTCCCATATATAAATCTTCACCTCCGGACCATTCCGGAACTCCTCATGACGTCCGGGATCTCATCCGGGACTCCGAACAACATTCGGTAACCACATACAAATCTTCCTTATAACCCTAGCGTCATCGAACCTTAAGTGTGTAGACCCTACGGGTTCGGGAATCATGCAGACATGACCGAGACAACTCTCTAGCCAATAACCAACAGCGGGATCTGGATACCCATGTTGGGTCCCACATGTTCCACGATGATCTCATCGGATGAACCACGATGTCGAGGATTCAAGCAATCCCGTATACAATTCCCTTTGTCAATCAGTACGTTACTTGCCCGAGATTCGATTGTCGGTATCCCAATACCTTGTTCAATCTCGTTACCGGCAAGTCACTTTACTCGTTCCGTAATGCATGATCCCGTGACTAACTACTTAGTCACATATTGAGCTCATTATGATGATGCATTACCGAGTGGGCCCAGAGATACCTCTCCATCATACGGAGTGAAAAATCCCAGTCTCGATCCATGCCAACCCAACAGACACTTTCGGAGATACCTGTAGTGCACCTTTATAGCCACCCAGTTACGTTGTGACATTTGGTACACCCAAAGCATTCCTGCGGTATCCGGGAGTTGCACGATCTCATGGTCTAAGGAAATGATACTTGACATTAGAAAAGCTTTAGCAAACGAACTACACGATCTAGTGCTATGCTTAGGATTGGGTCTTGTCCATCACATCATTATCCTAATGATGTGATCCCGTTATCAATGACATCCAATGTCCATGGTCAGGAAACCGTAACCATCTATTGATCAACGAGCTAGTCAACTAGAGGCTCACTAGGGACATGTTATGGTCTATGTGTTCACATATGTATTATGATTTCCGGATAACACAATTATAGCATGAACAATAGACAATTATCATGAACAAGGATATATAATAATAACCATTTTATTATTGCCTCTAGGGCATATTTCCAACAAAACCATGGTTCTATGCATCGAAGGGTAGCACCGTCTTTTGTGAAGAACGGGTTTTTGCTCCCTTAGATACTGCCATCACCCCCTCCAATTCAAATGGCTGATAAACCAGAAAATAAATTGAACGTACAAACATTGTATGATAGACAGATGTGGTAATTCACATATATGTTGTCTAACCAAACAGGACAGCGTGACACAATTTCACATATATGATGCCTAACTAAACAGGATAGCATGACACAGTTTCAGATATATGATGGATAACTTAACAGGATATAATGGCATAATTCAACATATGATGAGTATCTAAACAGGATGACATGATAAAACTATATGATGTCTTTCTCAAATAGGTTGGGATGAAATAATTCACATACATGTTGTCTAAGTATATAGGATGGCATGATACAATTGACATAATTGATTCATATAGTAAGCAGCTAGCACTCGCATGTATGATCTCTAAACTAAGCAGATGGAATTCAATATTGTGCATATGATGTCTAAACTAAGCAATGCAAGACACCATATGCATGATATGAGAAATATAAACATTGCAACTTAGAGCATACACCTCAGCTGGGATATAGGACTCGTCATCTGTCTCTGAATCCTCCTCTGAGGAGCTCCCTGTAACCATCGAGATATATGCTTCAACAGGTACCATTGCCTGCTCAGAAGACCTTGTTTTCACTCCTGATTTTTCCATAACCGGCTCAAATGGCTGCTACACATGAAGAGTAGTTCAATATACACAGATTGTCGACAAATGGAATACGTAATGAAAAAAAAGATGGCATGAGATAATTCACATATATGATGCCTGGCTACATGGAGGTGCATAATTCACATATGTGATATCTGGCTAAAAACATGGCATTGCATAATTCACATATCTTATATAGAAAGCAAACAGGAGGCATTCACACAAAGCATGCCCAATCTAAGCAGATGGCATGGCAATGCAAGACACCGTATGCATGATATGAGAAATATAATCCTGCCAAGTTGGAGCATGCACCTCGGGGGGGGGGGGAATATGAGTGGTCATCTATCTCTGAATCCTCCTCTGAGGAGTTATCTGTAACCAGCAAGAAATCTGCATCGACAGGTAGCACTGGCTGCTCAGAAGACCTTGTTTCACTCCAGATTTTCCCATGACCGACTCAAATGGCTGATGCACAGGAAGAGTGGATGAATGTATAAACATTGTTGACAAATGGAATGCATTATGAAAAAATATGGCACGATACAATTCACATATATGATGACTGGCTAAATAGGATGGCATTGCATGATTCACGTATATGATGCCTGGTTAAAGAAGATGGCATTGCTTAATTCGCATATACTCCCTCCGTTCCTAAATATTTGTCTTTTTAGAGATTTCAAATGGACTACCACATACGGATGTATATAGACATATTTTAGAGTGTAGATTCACTCATTTTGATCCGTATGTAGTCACTTGTTGAAATCTCTAAAAAGACAAATATTTAGAAACGGCGAGAGTATGATATAGAAACCAAACAGGTGGCATTCACACAAAGCAAATCTAAACTAAGCTGATCACATATAAGATGTATAATGTAAGTAACGCGAGGCGCCATATGCATGATATGACCAACATCAGCATGCCAGGTTAGAGCAACACCTTAGGTGGTAAATAGGAGTGGTCGCTCCCTCTGAATCCCCATCTGAACAGTTATCTTCCTCTGGAATGGCGGGAGGGGGCCCACTTCGCCCACCATTGAGCGGCATCTGCATGACATTATATTCCCACGCAACGGTCTTCTCTTTTTCTCTACATGTTTAGTACGATTGTGTACAATAACTGACATGCATAATAAAAAAATATCTAGATTTTGTAAGGCCTAAGGGGTGCATGCAGAAATCAAGACTGATGGTAGCAAATGAGTGGATAGATCTAAAACTAATGATAGCAGGTAGATTATAGCTCCAGTTTTAAAAAGATAGAGAATGGATCATCTACTGTTTGTTGCCCACCCAACTCCTATAGCTGCCGGAGGTCGTGCAGCAGCAGCAGCAGCACGAGCGAGAGGAAGAGCAGAGCAGCAGCACGAACGAGAGCAAGATCGGAGCAGCAGCGTGACCGACAGCAATAGCAGAGAAGAGCAGCAGCAAGAACGAAAGGAGGAGTAGTGCACCAGCGCGACCGACAGCAACAAAAGAGTCGCAGCGCGAGCGAGAGCCGGAGCAGCTGCAGCTAGTGCCAGTGTGGAAGTCACCACCGAGGAAGCATCGACATGGCGGAGAGACGCCGTGGATGAAGTGGCCGGCGACGGTGCCGTCGATGGAGACCCGCCATGGCTGCTCGGTATCAAGCACCGGCAGCCCCATGAGATCGAATAAAAGATAAAATGCAGCGGTGAGTGCAGAACCTCTTGGTGGCGCCGAGTGGGCCTCAGCTTCATCAGAGGAATTGGGGAGTGTGCTGCGGTTCCGGTGGGGCAGGTCAAGACGGCGCTGTGGGATGGAGGTGGCGCGATAGACGAGGCGAACGTCGGGGTAGCTACTTGGACATGGAGGACGGGGCGGCTGATCCGGCGGGACGACGAGATCAACGACGGATCCTCATTGGGTGCGGTGGATGAGGGATGGCGAGCTATTGCGGTGGACGATGTCGTCGGGGAAGAGTCTCCAGCTGGGCGGCGGTCGGGAGGCCGATGAAGGAGCGTGGGGTTTCGCGGGTTTTGGCGGCCTCGGTGTACGAATGGGGGGAAGAAGGGGAAGGTAGGGGGAGCCATAGCTTAGGGATGCGCTTGTCCAAAATGTAGGGTAAGTTACCAGGGTACCCCCACCGGTCTTGACACTGCGACGTCAAGCCGACATTTCCGGCTGAGGGGTAGAAGGGGGATTTCGCGTGTCTGGGCTGCGGGACTGATTTCGGATCAGGAGGGAGTTTTCACGCGTCAAAATTTTGGGATAACAAGGCGCGGAGCGGGTTGAAGAGGCGGGAGTTTCAAAGCAGATGAGACAAAACATACTCGAGCTTGAAAATTTCGGGATAACAAGGCACGGATTCCTTGTTCGGCAGAACAAACTTAACGTGTACAAAAAAACAATTCATACAAGACACAAGAGAGTCATGTCCCCTTTTACTATATTGCTATAGATGTCATTGAAAAAATTACAAGAAAAATGTAAAAAAATATCGGGAGAATAAGATTACCCTGTACAGTACCAAATCGATTCGCACTTCCCTCAACAACAACAAAAATCAAATCAATTCCCACCAAAAAAAGAGTCATGTCCTTTTTTATATGATTACAAATGCCAGGATCTCTAATTTCAATTTTTGAATCCACGTTATGTTGAATTCGAATATATCGTTAGGTGACCTTGTGGTTTATAATGGATGTATCCTACATTTTGATCTTCCATCATATATGAATATTTTACTCCACCCTATGAACATATATATTGTCGTCTACCATATGGACTAAATTTGAATCAATTTTCCTTATTTGAATACTATTATTGTCAGGTTATACAATCATTTAAATATTATCTTGATAACAAAAAACATGCATATAGCAGTAATCATATTTGACTATGAACTACATGTACCATACGATCTCCAATTCAAATATTTGTATCCATTTTATGTTGAATTGAAATAAGAGTACATTGGTCTAGGTAGCGAGATGTTTAGGATAATCTAAACCCTGTTTTCATATGTATATTTTTGGATGAATTGGGACAAGTTTTGGTATAAGCTTCTTGCAAAACCGGAGATTCTCTCAACAAGCCTCGTGGTTCTGAGAGGGAACGTGTCACCTTTGTGTGTGAAACGATATACGCTGTCTCCCCTGGGATTTTCTTGACAGAGGCAACATAGAACTATATGAGTGCCCTGTTAAATTTTGGAATTATTTCGGGTTCGTTTGGCCTTTTTTATGCATCAATTGAGTTTTTGGACATTTAATGTGCATAATCCAAATTTGAACTGCAAGCACATGCTCCAGTGCTGCAAAGTTGGTTGAAAAATCACATGTGTGTCCTTGGGTGAATTTCTAGGTCCCATGCAAGAAATGGGAATCAAATTCAAACATCTTAGCATCGTGACTCGGTCGAGAACATCGAGAAACTGGGTTTTAAAATTCATGTAAATCTAAAACTCGCGTGGAAATCATGAAACTTGGCATGGTGTCATGTCATGGCACTAACAGGTTTTCGTATAAGCTTCTTGCAAAACAGAGCCTCTCTCAAGAATGCTCGTGGTTCTGAGAGGGAACGTGTCACCTTTGAGTGTGAAATGATATACGCTGCCCCCCTTGAGTTTCTTTACTGAGGCAACATAGAACTACATGAGTGCCCTGTTAAATTTTGGAATTATTCCGGGTTCGTTTGGCCTTTTTATACATTAATTGAGTTTCTGGTAATTTAATGTGCATAATTCAAATTTGAACTACAAGCACATGCTCCTGTGCACCAAAGTTGGTTGAAAAATCACATGTGTGTCCTCGGGTCAATTTCTAGGTCCCATGCAAGAAACGGGAATGAAATTCAAACATCTGGGCATTGTGGCTCACTCAAGAACATTGAGAAACATGGTTTTAAAATTCTTGCAAATACAAAACACGCCTGAAATCATGAAACTTGGCATGGTGTCATGTCATGGTACTACCATGCTGTGGTAAAAAACTTGGCCGAATCGGAACAAGTTTTGCTATAAGCCTCTTGCAAACTGGAGCTTCTCTCAAGTAGGCTCGTGGTTCTGAGAGGGAACGTGCCACCTTTGAGTACGGAACGATATACGCTACCCCCCTTGAGTTTCTTTACATAGGCAACATAGAACTACATGAGTGCCTTGTTCAATTTTGGAATTACTCCGGGTTCGTTTGGCCTTTTTATACATTCATTGAGTTTTTGGTCATTTATTGTGCATATTTCAAATTTGAACTACAAGCACATGCTCCCATGCACCAAAGTTAGTTGAAAATGACATGTCTGTCCTCGGGTGAATTTCTAGGTCCCATGCAAGAAATGGGAATGAAATTCAAACATCTTGGCATCGTGGCTCGGCCGAGAACATTGAGAAACTTGGTTTTGAAATTCTTGTAAATCCAAAACACGCCTGAAAATCATGAAAGTCGGCATGGTGTCATGTCATGGTAGTACCATGTTGTGGTAAAAAATTTGGCCGAATAGGAACAAGTTTTGGTGTAAGCTTCTTGCAAACCGGAGCTTCTCTCAAGAAGGCTCGTGGTTCTGAGAGGGAACGTGTCACCTTTGTGTGCATAATTCAAATTTGAAATACAAGCACATGCTCCAGTGCACTAAAGTTGGTTGAAAAATCACATGTGTGTCCTCGGGTAAATTTCTAGGTCCAATGCATGCAAGAAATGGGAATGAAATTCAAACATCTGGGCGTCGTGGATTGGCTGGAAACATTGAGAAACTTGGTTTTTTAATTCCTGTAAATCCAAAACACGCATGAAAATCACGAAACTTGGCTTGGTGTCATGACATGGCACCAACATGCTGTGGCAATTTTGCTGTCCGATTTGCGAAGGCGCACACATTAACAATCAACAAATTTATTTTGGAACAAGTGCTGTCACGTTACAATCGGAAACACAAGTATTATTGAAACCATGGGCGTTCTATTTACCATTTACGTGCAGCCTCGTGTCCCCTTTTTTTATTAGCTCGGAGGCACCATGCAGGGTAGCTATTTGAGTACGGGAGGCGTGCGATCAGACCCCTGCGCGTGCTTATCGGGAGGAGAGCCCTTTGACCTCCATCTGCTGTCCACCTCTCTCCCAAGGTCTCCATTAATGGCACCCGAGCCTCTGTTTAATGGCGTGGCTATGTCTCCCTCGACTGAGATTTAAGAGAGAAAAAAGAAAATCTAAAAAGAAATTTTTGCACGGATCTTGATGTAAGATCCGACGGGCCTATATAGCATCTACTGCGACATATACCAAGACTGATGAATAAATAAGGACGACGACAGTGGATAATAATTGTCTTACATAATTAGGAAGATAATTAAAAGAGCCACATGCGGCTACGCCCGAAGGGCAAAAGAAGAAGGAAGACAACGATCTGGCTCGCTGATCTCTACTTTCTTGATGCGTTGCTGTAGGCCGCGGGAACTAGTCTCCGCGGCGAGTGACGATGAGCTCTGTCGTGTCCTCAAGACGCTGCTTGAGAGCATCCACGGATTCCTCCACCAGCCTTTGGCACTCGATGCGGAGCATGTCATTCTCATCCATAAGTTTCTTGACGATGACGCCGGTCCTCTTCAACAACGCACTGGTCTCCTCCTGCTGCTCTGCACTTCAAACAATCTTTGCCCTCAGCAGGTCGTGCTCGGCCAGGAGCCTCTCATTGCCCTCCCTTAGTTGCCGGATTATGCCGGTAGCCTGTTCAAACGAGGCTTTTATGTCGTCCTGCAACCTCGCCCAGCTGGAGATCTGATCCATTTTGCTATGGACGATCGCATGTATGCGCCTGGAAGAGTCATCGCCTGCCCGCGAGACATTTTCCCAGGCCGCCGCGGCACGGCGAGACATATCTGCTGCATTCGCGGCACGATGGGACATCTCTGCTGCTTCCGTGGCGCGGCCGGAGTAGTCTGCTGCATCGACGGTGCGGCGGGACATCCGTGCCACTTCGGCGGCGCGGCAGGACCTCTATGCTGCTACTTCCGCGCGGCGGGACATGTCGGATGCTTTCGAGGTGAGGCGGGACATCTCTCGTGCTTCCGCTTCCATGCTCGCCTCTCCCTGGTGGTAATCTCTCGACCCAGAACTCACGCTGGCCATGGCAGACGCAAGGGAACACTACTAGGGAAAACCCTAGCAGTAGCGCTACTGATAAGGCGCTGCAGCTAACGTGTAGCACTAGTGCCTGTCGTCCCACGCTACTGCTATACATGGATAGCAGTAGCGCGCTTTAAGGAAGAGCGCTGCTGATAATATCTACAGCGCTTTTTACAGGGAAGCACTACTGGTAAGGCAGCGCTACTGCTAACTTTGTTCCCCTCGCTACTACTAGTTTTTTTTTCTGCATATTTGTTTTGTATTTGAATAGGCTTTATAAAATAATCTTTAGCATATCGTAGACATACAAATGTAATCATAGCACATACATACAACTAGTCTCATCAAATCATGTCATCATCATAATCATCATCCAACACAAAGTGGTCTCTCGTCATCATCTCGAGAATAGCAATACAAGTCTCGATTACTTGCAACTACATCGTCATCCATCTAAACAATGATATACGCGAGAAGAGCTATCACTTTGAGTGAGAGCGGAACTATGCAGTACATGAGTTTGATGTCAAGCACGCCGCCGACCAAGAAAAACACGCGGCCGTCCTCCTCCGCGAATAGCAAGAGCCGTGTCTCTGGCAGTGGCACTTGTAGTGGAGCGGCTTGTCGTACTAGATCCTGTGCACGGGCATGGGATGCACGGTGCTGATGTGGTGGAAGAGCCACGGCGGCGGGCCTTCGTACCCGTAGACGGGCATCGGGCATTTGCAGGCGTGAGCGGACACACGCTCTGGTGATCGGCGAGCTTGTGGTAAGTGACGTAGAGCCCACAGCCTTCATGCGGGCACTCCACCCTCACCGAGGAGAGGACGACATCCACCGCTGTGTTCGGCACGTCGAAGCCACCGCCACGCTCGCACTTCTGGCACTGCCGCTGGTTCCCGAGGCACTCGACGCGGCAGTCCGTGCAGGGCAGGTGCCCTCCCTTGCATTGCACAAATCGATCGAACATCACATCAATCAAGAAACCTGCACCTTGCTCGATCAGCCGAACGGAGGAGGTGTATTCGAACCTCATACACTCGAGGCTTCAAGGGGCGGAGGCACAAGGGGCAGTGGAGCAAGGTGAGGTCCATCGAGACTATAGAGAGCTCCATCGTCGGGTCCTGTTCCGTATGCATGATCTCGCCCTCCTCGTGCACAACCATCTCTCGCTTTATTAGGGCCGTGGCATTACAAATCTTTACCGTCACATATTCATAATACTTCAAGGTGCATTAAATCAACACTTGTAAGTATCAAAAGGAGAGTCACGGCATGCATGCATGCATTGTAATTAATGCATCGGTAAACGCAAATTATTGAAATGTATCGAGTGTAGTGCTTTGATGTGTCGCGTCAACTCGTACAAGACCGAGAAGTTTGATTACTACAACGCCCTCTTGCCTTAACCGCACCTGCCTTTGGTCGCATGATAGGTGGACCACCCACCTGTTGGGCCTACCTGTCATAGACGCAAAGGTAGGAGCAGTAAGTCAATGAAGCTGCATCCCTCCCTCGCCCATGAGCGTGGTGGCTGGCAGGACTAGGAGAAGCTTTCATTCGCTACACGCTCTCCCTCCTGCATGCGGTGGACATGCAGCAGTTCAATCGGTGTCAGATGGCCAGAAGCATACTGTAGTTCTCCTCCACTGCAGTAGTACTCCATCATTGTTCGACTTCCTGAAGAGGCAAAGAGCCAAGCGCAGCCCGGACGCTCATGTGGCAGTTTCATGTGTAGAGTAGTCTAGGATAGCGTGTATCATGCCGGTAAGGTTAAAATCGTTGGGGTCGGCTCCATGCTTTCTTTTTTTGATTAAAATAATCTTCTGGCCCTACCTCTCATCCTGGTGATTCTAGTTTGCACGCTCATCTGGTCAAGACAGGAATATATATTTTAATTTGTGGTGGGGTAAATGTTAGAGGTTGCAGCAAATGGAGTATTGTACACTGCGGGTCTTTCAGTCAAGTTGAGAGGCAACCATGTGGGGCCAGTGCTATGATGTGTTGCGTCACCTCGTACAACGAGGAGAAGCTTCATTTTACTACTACACGCCTTCTCCCTCGCCCATGCGCGCGGTGGCTCGTAGACGAGGACAGGCTTTTGCTTATAGTACTACAACAAGCTATCCCACCCGCTCGCGGTGGACGGACATGCAGCAGTGGAATCAATACTTTGTTCGTCTTCTCCAAGAGGCGAAGAGCCAAACGCAACCTGAACGTGGCAGTTGCGAACCTTAGAGCACGCATATAAAAAAATGAGACCAACCCGGGCTAGACTAGCCTGTTGGCATTTTTTATAGAGGAAAACTCCGTGAGCACAAAACGCTCAAGCCGAGACTTGAACCCTGGTGAGTTGGCTGCGAACTCCCGCGCCTTGACAACTGAGCTATGCTTAGTTCTCAGGAGCACGCATATAGGCAGGCTCTTGCATGAGACAAAATTGCTATGTGAGCCCACTATTACTTTCTAGTATAGCCCTGTAAACCAAAAAGGAGTATTTGCCTTTCTAGAGATTTCAACAAGTGACTAGACTACACCGAGACGGAGTACATATGGAGCAAAATGAGTGAATCTACACCGTAAATAAATACGTAGTTCTCTCGTTTTCCTCTCTGCCTTGGTCGCGGTGCACAATATTGAGTATACTAGTACTATCATCTTGAAATTTACGAAGTCACAATAGGCACCTCGTCGTCGACGGGAACGTCTCCTGACACGCGATAGACGCGAGCGGCAGTCACCTCCATAGGTGCTTGAATGCCAAGGAGGGACAGGGTAGCGGTTCCCGAGATGTTGAACGGTCAATGATGCATCCTCAAATTACATGCAGAGGGAATTAATTGGAGAAGCAGAATAGAGCCAACACGATGTGAATGCAACAGAGTTTGGATTCTCATATAAAAAGGCGCCCCACCACTCCAATACATCTACCCCTAGTCTCTGCGCAACAGTGCTCACTCCAATCCAAGACCAAGTGACCAGAACCCAGAAGCACCTATGGAGGCGATGGATTCGAGCGGCAGTCGGCTGTGCCAAATCATCCAAGGCGCCGGCCCGCGGCCCCGCACAACATTTGCAGATGGTGCTGGCGACTGCCGGCGTCGTAGCCCTCGCCAACGCTGGCTTCACCTCTCACATGGATAACATGATGGTCAACTCCATCCGCAAATTCACCGTCGTCAAGAAGCGCACGGACGATCTTGCCGTATTGCACCAGCCCGCACGCCCAGGCTCCTCATTACCTACCACCCTCATCAGCCTCCATGGTGATGAACTCTTTCAAGCCCTGGTGGCCCTGCAGGTGCCGGAGGTCGCGACGAAGAATGTGCACCTCGAGGCCGCGCTTGTCGCACAGCGCCTCGCCATGCAAGAAACCGTCGGCCTGCACATCCACGTCTACAAGAAATCGTCTACACAGGCCACTACAAGGCCAGCGAGGACAGAAAGACATTGGCCTTCTTCCAGCAGCTGGAATCTTTGGACGCCATTGTTGAGAAGCACGTCGACCTGGCCATAAATGTCGCTGCTACTTAGCCGCCGTTCGGTGGGCCGGCGCTCCGAGTTGAGGAGGTGGACGTCGTTGATGGATGCATCTCTTCTTCTTGCCTCCTGTAACCAGCACTGCATTGCCTCGTGGCCTTAATGTTTTATTAGTATAGGAGTATATGGCATTTTTATTCCAGTAGTAACGTTTTCACTGTGACGTGGGACCGCAGTTGAGCAAACCGACCATCGGCAAATCCCCACCCCGCCCATCGGGCGTCGGCTAAGTTTAGAATTAGGAGAGAGAAACGACGGAGAAGAGCTAGCTGTAGCACGAACGCTGTTGTCAGATGGGACTCGCGTTGATAGAATAGGAGTACTGAGCACTCCTACCTCTTTTTTTAGGGAAAAAGCAGTTGTATGTCTAGTACTACCACTAGTTGGGTGTGTGCGACCTATACCTGTCATCACTTTAGGTCTCCTTTTCGAACCGCAGGTACGCTTCAGCGTACATATTTTTTCACGCATTTATCCTCCTATATGTACTCCTAGGCTATTTCCACGTGCTCCCTTTCGCCGACATGTGGGACATAGAGTATCTGGGTCGTAGTGCATGCACAACTCAGAGCATATGTCGGGGTACTTTACATTTCAGACCTCACGAATTACATGCAAACCCCTCGCAGAAGAATAAATAAATAAATGAATTACTACATGAAACCCGATTACTTTCATAGAAACCAGAGCACGTTCATTAAATTTTGGATATAACACGTTTATAAAAAAACTACCGGACCTCAACCAGTCTAAGGGCCTTTTTGATTCGTAGAATACTGAAAACACAGAAATGGGGAAAGTATGATGGCGATGAACCTAGACGAGGAGAACTCTAACTCAGTTAGAGGTTAGAGTTAGATTCTAACCCTGAACTAACTCTAAATCAAAGAGGTGTATGGATGGTAGGGTTAGATTGACAATAAATGTTCTTTCTCAATCATTTGACTACTTTGGACCCTATTTCCTGTTGGATTTGGTGTGGCCAGCTGTTGTGTGGCCTCCTCCCGCTCACAATTGAGATAAACGAACCATCTTTACAAATCAAGCATGCAAAACATGATAAATTTTACTTTGTCCGTACAATTGAGATATCCCACTTAAACATACAAGTCCTCAATCAAGCTTCACAAAAAAATACACTCCATGAAACAAAGCATGAGCTAACTCATCACAGAAGTCATTCACGATAGGGAGGGAGCCCGGAGCCCCTCACGCACCCAGGGAGGAGCTTGTCATCGTCGCTCTAGAGGAAGGCTCTGTACAGCCCAAGCCCCGGGAACCGCTCCGACGCCGGCGCTTGCGAGTTGAGGTCGACACTGGCATGGGTAGTAGGGCCACTTGCCGACGACTGCGAACTGAATCCTTGGGCCTCTAGAAATAATGCAAGCCTGAAACTGAAATACCTAGGTGAACTGAATCTTTGGGCCTCTAGAAATAATGCAAGCCTGAAACTGAAATACCTAGAAAGGTGAACTGAATCTTTGGGCCTCTAGAAACAATGCAAGCCTGGAACTAAAATACCTAGAAAGGTGAACTGATTCTTTGGGTCTCTAGAAATAATGCAAGCCTGAAACTGAAATACCTAGAAAGGCGAACTGAATATTTGGGCCTCTAGAAAGATTTATTACCTCCTCAAGCAGCATCAAACAATTCCATGCGCGCACCACAAATCTATACCAAGTTTAATCAGGGTCTACTTTTCCAAATCAGAATTAACGCTAGAGTGAGCAAGATCAATTATATGGCTATGAGATAGAGAAGGAATGAACAAACTCACCCCTCTCGCAACCTCCCTGGTAGATGCGCCGCCGCCATGCAAGACACAGGGAGAAAAACGACCGGTGAAGGGGGACCGGGGCGATCTTGGATGGCTGGAGGAAGAGGGTGGCGGGGCCGGAGGGAGAGGGAGGCCGGAGGAGAGAGAGGGCAAGCGGCGGAGCAATGCTTGGGCAGGTGGCCCGATGGGGAACAGAGAGGAGTCGTGCGAGGGGGGCGTAGTGGCGATCTGGTGCGGGTAGGGGAGATTTTTTTAGTTCTCTTTTAGTGGGCCCAAGGAGAACTAACCCAATTAGAACCTCTCCACCGGGCTAGTTCTTTTAGATGGGTTAGAGCAAACTAGCTCAAACTAACCCCTCCTGTTTGGATAATTTGAGGCTATTTCAACCCAAACTAGCTCTAACTCATGGATCCAAACAAAGAGGAGTAGTACTGTACATGCTACAGTCTTGACCGTGGCACATTGTTTTTTATGGCCATATCAGCACATTGTTTTCTACCGCTGATTCACTAGGCTGCCGTGGTTCGCACTCCTCCGACGTGAGTAGTAATACTACTACTCCCTCCATTCCAAAATATAAGTCTTTTTAGACATTTGAAATTGACTACAACATACGGATATATGTAGACATATTTTAGAGTGTAGATTCACTCATTTTGCTCTGTATGTAGTCACTTGTTGGAATCTCTAGAAAGACTTATACCGCATGATTCTTTGCTCCTTCTTACTACTACGTACTACTTCACTGACATGTGGGACAGCCAGCAACATCCAGGTCGACGTAATACGTGTCATGTACCATATTAGAGTGCGGAACAGAAGGGGGGGCATCACCCCGGACGTACCGCTAGAAATTCATGACTATAGTGAGTAGTCATATCACAAGTCTTTGAAGCAGTAACGCACCATCAAATCGCACGGCCCGACCTTTCCAGCAGTAAGTAAGTTGAATCCGCTACTCCCTCACCCTCCTCGCCTCTCTGTCAAACCGCCTACGCGAACACTGCCCCGCGTACTGCCCGGGAAAAGCCCCGCCCTCAACTTTTAACTATGCGAAAATAGTTCGAGCTTGTTCGTTCTATATAAATACTAGTACTGTATGTTTATTCACCCGTGGGGTTGTTCAATGAATGGAGGGCCGGGGAGCACAAGTGAACAATACTACTACTAGTAGTAGTAAGTAGGAGTTGTATAGTTAGTCACCTTAAATAGAGAGTTTCTTTTCTTTAATGCCACGTACACAAATTGAAACACTTATTGTGGAGAGAAAAAGATAATCACTCCACTATATATGTATGCAGGGGCCTGAGCGCTGGCTTTACTAGGGTTGCTCTCTTCATTCTCTCATCCTCTCCAGATATAAACAAGCAGTGGTAGCGACATTTTCTCTCTACTCACAGCTGGTCACAGATCCGGCCGAATCCCTTCGGCTGGTGTGTGTAGAGTACTAGGTGCATGGTTCACGCGGTCATCGCCGGCGAGGGAGGAAACCCACAGCTACCGCAGGGGCCCGATCCTTTGCCCGTGACGTTCTCTTCGACACAGCGCCGGCCGGTGAGGTCCTCCGACCCTTCTTCCTCCCTGCCGTATTGTGCGCAGGTCCGACCTGCCGCCGCCAACATCCCGATGGCCCTCAGGTATAAGTTCTTCGAAAGAGGCCTTGCTCTACTACCCCAGCTCCCCACGTGTCTGCATGTGCATCTTTTTCTACTCCCATCATCTCTTCCAAAGCCACCTAAATTTTTAGTGTTATTAGAGGTAAAGCTACTTCATGCATTCGAATCTAGGACTTTGTTCAAACAACGAAGAAAGGGGGGAAAGTTGTAGAATGAATCTAGGACTTGATTCGAAGAGGAAATAATATGGTGAAAGTAGTAGAGACCAGATACCCAACCGGTCTCTTGGTTGAAAAGGGAAATAATGGGAAAACGTAGTACAAACTGGATAACAAACATATCTATTATTGGTTGAAAAAAGGATAGAAAGTGGCGGCTGGTGGACAAGTCAACAGAGTATGTCCAGGATTAGATTTGTTGCCCTCACATTGTAAAAGGTCTCCAAGATTAGAATTGCTGCCCTCACATAGTAAAAGGTCTCAGGATTAGATTTACTGCCCTCGCATAGTAAAAGGTCTCCAGGATTAGATTTGCTGCCCTCACATAGCAAAAGGTCTCCAGGATTAGATTTGCTGCCCTCACATAGTAAAAGGTCTCCAGGATTAGGTTTGCTGCCCTCACATAGTAAAAGGTCTCCAGGATTAGGTTTGCTGCCCTCACATAGCATGAACAAACTCGGAATCACCACTTTATGCCTCCTTGTATGTACATTGTGCTGATGCATCCACTGTCGCATGTCCTTATACCAACCTTTTGCTGATGTTAATGTAAGAGCGCATGTAAAATGAAGCGATCACACTATTACCTTAGGGACATGTCTAACCAGTGTTATTTTTAATCTAATGCCTCTAGTGATAAGATGCAATTAAACTGTGTTACAAATGGTACTCCTGCTGTTTTCCCCAGTATGATAAGTAAGTTGCTCCTTTACGCTGCTGAGTGTCCTGGTGTCCCCACGGTCCCATGCCCTTAAACCAACTCTTTAGCTGCTGTTGATTTACTGTATCTGGTAAACAAGCAATGCCACCATTAAAGTAATCCCATATTTGACGAATGTCATTGTTGATCGTAATGCTTCCGGTAACATGAAGCATTGCTGACGTTTTAAAATTTCTACTGTCCTTGCGTGATTGCCATGAACATAATTAAGATGCTTCTTTTCATTTCGTGTATGTTTCGTATATTCTTATTGACCACAACTGTTTACTTTCTATCTTTTTGTGCAGATAGGGATATCCATTTCACCTTGTTGCTATTGTGACCTTTTGGTGAACTGCACAAAACACTTTTTTTGGAATGAGTGTCTTGTGCAGTTCAACTAAAATGTCACGTGGGCAACATCTCTCAATTTTGGTGGAACTGCACAAAATGGTGATTGGAGTTTCCAAAATCTCCGTCAAGTTCTGCTGGTAATCTCGTGCAACATTTTATTAGCCTTTGCAAGATGAGCCGTCACTGTCACCACAATGGCACTTTATTTTAGTGGAACTGCACAAAAGGATAAGCAAATTATAGTTGCACCTTACATGAGCCGGACAGCCAACCTTAATGTTCCTCAATTTTAGTGCAACTACTAAAGAAGAACCTGCCAGCTCACGAGAGCAAGTACTTCTTGCTAGCTGAATGATGCAATCTTTGCTTCATTTCAGGTGAACTGCAGAAAAAGGCGCATGAATTGAATCATGGAACTCCAGGCAGGCCTCATCCGAGTGGAGCTGCAGGTTGAGTTCAAGGAGTGCCACTATTATAGTAATCATGCTCTTCTTGTTTGTGCTGTGCAAATAGGAATACTCAACTACAGATGTTGTGACGGTCAAGAGCATTCGCCAAGTTCTTCGGTTGTATGACACGGCTAGCCAAGATGGATTTAATCCCGATATTCACTTTATCAAAAGGCTCTAATGGGTTGGTTCTGAATCTTGCAAGCTAGGAATCAGTGAGATGTGTAGGCATATTTGTTGTACTTATTATTTGAATCTTATTTGTTGGTTATGAATCTTGCAAGCTGGCAATCAATGAGATGTGTAGGCATCTTTGTTGTACTTATTATTTGGATCTTATTTGTTGGTTCTGAATCTTGCAAGCTGGGAAACACGGCATGATGATGCAGAGGACAACAACCATAACAAACAGTTCAAACTTGGTAGTATTATCTGTGTGGAAGTGCGACAAATGTGCTAAACGTGTGCGTCCTGAGAATAATAATTCTAATTGTTGTGCATTTTGATCCTATGGCACTGATAGAACAAGCCAATGCATTGCTTGTTTTAAGTATAAATTTCTATTAAAGCTAATTAAATTTAAGTAAAGTGACCACTAACTCTAGTTATTACAGTACCAATACAGACCCGCTCGTGAACTGACGTGTGGCCGGAGTAGGTTTCTTAATGGAGGCGTTTGAATGCGCCGAGGGTGCATCTTCCGTCAGGCGTGCAACGGACGAGGGAGGGGTAGTAACTGTTGTCGCCTGTACACACTCAGTTTACTATTGAATCCAGTTCCCCAAGAGCTAAAAAATGAACTTCTGCCGCTACCTACCCACTCATTCACTTGAAGAGACTCCAATGGCGATCCGAGGGGTGAGCCTGCTGGATATGGACTTCAGCAAGGAGTTCCCCTTTGAGTTCGCCATTCAGTCCTATGGCTGCACCAAGTTGAATGTGATCTACACCAACGATCCGGACTCGGTGAAGCTCTGCCTTGCCGAGTTCAAGCAGTACTTACAAGACGAGAAAGCACAAGGTCGCAGGACTAGACCTTGTGCCCTTCCATTCGTCTCCTGACAGGGACCAGCTGTAACATCCCAAAATTATAAATTTTGGAATGTTATAATAAATAGATGGTTTTGATTGATTGTTTGATTTATTGACTGAAAGTGAGTGACTTCGAAATTTCTGAAAGTTAAATGAGATGGAATAAAAGGACTTTCCCAAACTTTCATTTTTGCTTTTATGATCTCCGTGAATTCAAATTCTTTTCACCAAAAAACCCTGGAGAGAAGATGACATGACTTCTTCCATTTATTTAAATGACAAGGGGTGTCGAAAATATTTGAATTTCATTGAAGAATATTTCCAATTCTGAAACTTCATGCAACTCAATGATTTTCATGAGAGAAGATAAAATGACTTCTTCAAAACATATGAAATATGAGTGGGAGTTTAAAAGGATCAAATTTAAAGTCCTTTTGAAAATTATTTTCAATTTGGAGTTATTGGGTTTTATTCAAATTATTTTTCTCCAAAAGTAAAATATACAGAAATTAGGGTAAAATGATTCACTACATCAGAAAATTGGAGAGAAATAAATTTGAATTAATTTTGGTATTTTTAAAATGATTTTTATTGGATTTTAGTAGGGCAATAGCACTCTTTGAATTATTTGAATTTATGTGGATTTTATTTAATGCTAGGAAAATGTTCACGTTGAAGACAATCTTTTTCTGAAAATTTTCATATTTTATATGCCTATATAATATTTTTTTAGTTTGTTTTTTATTTGTGTGAGAAAATGTTTTATAAAAAAGGGGAAACTCTTCCCTCTGCCGAACTGGGCCGGCCCAGCTCGCCCGTTGCCCCGTCCCCGAGCTCCCGCAGGAGACGAACTCCCGCACGGGAGCGCCGCCGCCGGAGTCCGGCCGGACTCCGCGTCCTCCTCGCCTTGCCCCCTCCTCCACGCCTTGCGCCTCCCCTCCCCTCCTATAAAGGGCGCCGCCCCGGGGCCCCGTCCCTAGTGTCGCCCGCCGCCCTTGCACCCCACGCCTGCGCCGCCGCGCCGCAACCGCCGCCGCCAGCGAGATCTGCCACGCCGCCGCACTTCTGCCGCTCCCGCACCACCGCCGCTGCTCCACCCCGCGCCGGTCCTCGCCACCGCGCCACCCCCGCCGCTCGCAGCGCCGCCCTGCGCCGTCTCCCGCTGCTGCCGTCGCCGCGCCGGAGCCGCTGCCCGCCACGCTGTTGACCGCCGCCGGCCGAACCCCGTTTAGCCGGTAAAAACCGCCCCGGTCCGGTATAGTCTTTCGGTTTTCCTCGGTTTTATCTTAAAACCGGTTTTCCTTTTTAGTTAGATCTATTTAGTGGACGTACGTTAGTTAGGGTCTGGTAGCGAATGATTTTTGTTCGTTAGCGTACTGTAACGAACGTTCGTTCTTTAGTTTTTATCTTTATCTTTTTTAATTTCGGCCGGGGACCTATCTGTGATGATTTTATTTACAGATTAGTCCCTGATTTTCATACGGTCAATATTTTTTACTCGTTTCTCCAAATTCAACGAAACCAACGCCCACTTCTTCATTATGATCCCGTCTATCCAGATAATCAACTTAAACATGTTTTTGAAAATCTTAAAAATTGAATTAGATCAGTTTCGTATTTGAACTTCGTTTGATCATAACTTGAGTTTCGTAAGCTCGATTTAGTTGATTCCTTTTGCTAATTGAAGCTCTTGACCTAAACTTTCTGATAAGGCCAAATTCGCATAATTTTGGTACTATTAGAAATCGTTTTATGTTGCAAGAGTTATTTGCTTGGTTTTAATGTTTTCCGAATCGTCTTCTTCGTTCTTCCCGATCTTTTGAGTGATTGCTTATGTGTGGTTACTATTGCTAGCTTACGATAGATTGACGGAGTGTGACGAGTAGAACTATCAGGAGTTATGAGTGCGAATCATCTTCGTCAACATTGTAGGTAAGTTCACACTTTGATCATATCCCTTCCATACCCAGTTTTTCTGCATTAGTTTCACCCTCAAACATTGCATGAGTAGGATTGATAACATGTGGGTATTGGGAAGTAGTTGATGAGGTAGGAACCTATTGCCCTGCATTCAAACCTTGGGAGTTACTATTACGTTATGCTTATACTGCTATGCTATGCTCGTAGACGTGGATTGGATTTGAGAGTATTCATGACAGATGTGAGATTGTTAATTAATGGTTCAACTTAAGATGGCTACTTTAATACACATCTGGGTGGAACGGTTGGGGCACCCTAGAGCACCCAGTGGTTTGCCCGGGCACCTGGAGAACCCAGTGCTTGCCCAAGGGGATCCCGGAGGACCCGTGCGATCACCCTATGGAATGCCACCCAGGCTCAAAGGGATCATAAGATTATTCATGCTAGAAACTTCCGTGTGCAGCCACAAGCCATTATGGGCTCTAGCATAGTTGAGTAAGTAGCGTGAGCTCTTGAAGAGGTGGACTAGCAGATGTAGGGGGAGTGTAGGTGTAACGGTCCACCCGGAGTAGAGGGTTATTGTTTATGAAAGACTGTGTCTCGGTCATCCGTTTCTCAAACACCATGTAGTGCGAGAAATGAAACGGAGGAGATCGGGTCTTGTGGGGAAAAGTGCGCAAACCTCTACAGAGTGTACAAACTAATCTTGGTTAGCTGTGTCCCCGGTTATGGACAATCTTGAGTCTCTGGTACTTGGATTATCATATTGATCTCATCATGTTACTTAAATAATTTGTTAGGTTATTGATGTTAATTTGGGATTGAGTTGGAGGAACCTTCTCAATATTTTTCAACCAACTTTGTAGTTAAATAAAACTTATTCCTTTGTTGTAGGGAAAAATTGGGTTTTCGCAAAAACATTATAACCGTAGAGCTTTCCACCAGCCATATATGCTTGTAGTGATAGTTATCATTCTTCATTATCCTATGGTGTGAATTTGCCAGTACATTCAATGTACTGACCCTTTGTGGCTGCAACGTCTCATGTTGCAGGATCTTACGACGAGTAAGTGATACGTTAGGGTTACGATTTCTACACTCAACTTTGCCGTTGGTGTTGATGGGAATCCACAACCTTGTTACTTCCGCTATTTGGATTGAGGTAATAGTATTTACGTTACTTTATACATGTGATTTACCTCTGCTATAAATCCTCGTGTACTATGTGTGTCAGCATACCGATCCAGGGATGACACTTAAGCACAGTGACTTGACCGTCTGAGGTCGGGTCGCTACAAGATGGTATCAGAGCACATGTTGAATGTAGGACGTGACCCTAGAAACTGTCAAGCCCATAGGAAAAGATTTTTCTCTAAAACTTCTTTTTTTCAAAAGATCCTTTACCTCTCTTCTCTTCTAAGCTTATTCAAATATTCCCTTTTAGTGAGACTATACCCCTTTCCCCTTTTTGACCACACGAAGATTCGACGGATAAGACCACTTCAAGAAGTACAAGATATCAGACAACTAAGACCACTTCGGAATGAAGAGGATTTTACCATGCATTATAATAATGGAAACTACAACGGTTGGAGACTCCGAAGACTAGGAGAAGTTGAAGGCTCTGAAGATTTTCCAGATTTGTATGACCTAGGAAGGCTACCCTTATGGAACTTGGCAGACTATGGAAGCTGTCAATACCCAAGATCAATGTATAACGGAGAAATACCGGAACATGGAGAGTTAAAAAAACTCAAAGTTTGATCAAGAAAACCCGAAGGCAGGAGATATCAACTATGGAATGATAGCTCATGGAAATGACAAGAGCAGAAACATGGATATCCATGATGTTATCGCCCGCTTATGCTATTGTCACCGTGCTGAGTTAAGCGTGCATATGCATGGAAGGATTGGATGGGAGAAAGCTGATGGAGCACCTATCAGCAAGATGAAGTTTTAACCTTAGCCGGTGTATCACCAGGATCTGGAGTGTTACATCAGGAAGTTAAGATGGACCTACAAGAAGCAGTATTTGATAAGGAAGCGTTTCGTGAAGAACTCGGGACCCAGAAGCTAAAAGTAGCCAAGCTATAGGAGCAAAACCTTGAGACATCAAAGATTCGTCAGGAACTGAAGGAAAGTAGGATCATGGTTCATGTCGAGGTTCATGAAAACCAGAAGTTTGGAATGCAACTCCAGAAATATTAAAGGACGTCACGAGAGATTTCGCGTCAACAGAGATGATCTAGCAAAAGAATTTTAGAAGGACAAGCATGATCGGAAGAAGCCATCGGAGACATGAACAAGACTTGAAGAGTCTGGTCACTCTGAATATTTATTGACCCTTAGAGGACCAAACCCCTGTTTTATACCTACGTTAGATGCAACATTTGTGAGCTGTCATTTGTTTGATGTTTTTCCCGACAACCACAAATAAAATCTGTCTTTTCAAAACTATTGTTGTATTGTGTGTATCCCTCCCTATCCCTCTTATCTCACCCCAAACCCATGGACCCAAGAGAGGATGAATGGAGAGAAGCTTGTATTTTCTTGACCAATGAGTCAATTGGAGACAGACCGATGGATTCAGAACATGGAGGATCACATGGAGAATAACCTTATAGTCGAAAAGAATATGGCCCAGCATGCTCTTAAGTGTTTTGAAAGAGGTGCTGCTACTTGGTGGAGGATGTACCAAACCATCAATGGATGGCAAAGGGTAACCACTTGGGAAGAATTTAAGTTGACTCTGCAAAGATCTCGTCTTGTGTCCCAAAAGTTGAGGCCTTATGGAAAGGATATGGAGAAACCTTGTGCCTACAAACTTTGTGGAGAAATAGGACACAACCATAAAGAAAACAAGGATGAATACCCTCATAAGCGGAGGATTACCAAAGGAGTTAGCCGAGGATCTCAGGGAACTTTGGTTGGAGATTGTTCCCAAAGGTTTTGTTGCAGCAATGGAAGTTCAGTCTACATTGTCGGGAAAGACCCGTGAAGCTCAGAAGGATGACAAGGAGATTGCTGAGGTAAAAGAGAGGATGAGCAAAGGAAAGGCTGAAGGTTTTCGTAAGGATGAGCACGACAACTTATGGTTCGAGGGCCGTGTATATGTGCCCAATAATGCAAAGATCAGGAAGTTAATACTTCAGGAGGCTCATGACTCACCATACTCGATTCGCCCTGGAAACACCAAGATGTATTTGGATTTGAAGGAGCGTTTCTGGTGGACTGGTATGAAGAATGATATTGCGGAGTATGTAGTCGTAGGTGATGTATGCCAGAGAGTAAAAGCAGAGCATCAGAAGCCAGCAGGATTACTACAGCCTATGCCGATACCCGAATGGAAGTGGGATAAGCTTGGCATGGATTTCATTACCGGATTTCCCAGAACCCGATCGGGATATGATTCTATCTGGGTAGTAGTTGATCACTTGACCAAAGTGGCTCACTTTATCGCAGTGAAAACCACCTATACAAGTGCGAAGTTGGCCAAGATATATATGACCAGGATCGTATGTCTGCATGGAGTTCCGAGGACCATCGTATCAGATAGAGGATCACAGTTTACCTCAAAGTTTTGGAATTAGTTGCACCAGACTTTGGGTACTAGGCTAGAGTTCAGTACAACCTTTCATCCGCAGACAGATGGATAGACCGAGAGAGTCAATCAGATTCTGGAGGACATGTTGAGAGCATGTGCACTAGATTATGGATCTAGTAGGGATGATAATCTACCTTACACGGAGTTCTCATACAACAACAGTTACCAAGCCAGTTTAAAATGGCCCCTTTGGAAGCTTTGTATGGGAGAAGGAGCCAGACACCGTTGATGTGGGATGAAGTTGGAGACCGTCAGTTGCTTGGACCAAATGTGATCAAGGAGTCAGAAGAGAATGTTAAGTTGATCCGAGATAGACTGAAGGTAACTCAGTCCAGGCAGAAGAGTTATGCAGACTAAAAAATGCAAGGAGGTAGTCTATGAAATTGGAGACAGAGCATGTCCTCGTGTGTCCCCTCTGCTAGGAATTAAACGATTTGGAGTTAAGGGAAAGTTAGCTCCGAGATTTGTAGGACCATACCGAGTTTTGGAGCGTATGGGAGAAGTGGCCAACAAGTTGGAGTCACCCGAAGGACTGTCAGGAGTTCATGATGTGTTTCACGTTTCCCAGTTGAAGAAGTGCCATGCAGAGATGGCCAATATTCCCCTGTAAGGACGCTTGACCCTGGAAAGGATAATGATATTCCCCGAAGTGGAGTATGGACTTCATAAGTATAAGTTTTTTTATCTCGGTATGTGGGATATCCCACGAGGATGAAGAGATGAATTACTATTGGATATAAAGGAGGTATGATGTAGGAAATATGGATCAATGGAAATTCCATGATGACTCTGAGTAATCATGTCTTAGTTTGGAACCAATAGAAGGAAGGAAGACAATACAATTGGATGGAATTAAGAATGCTAGGAAGCTGGAAGTTAGATGTTGAGATAATGATCAGTTGGCCCCGATGATGACTTCAAGGTTTACAAGTGATGAGATGGGCCATAACCCACAGGCCCCAGGACATGCCAAGAAGCAAGCACATTCTTACTGAAGGAAAAACCCTGGAAGGAGTTACGATTTTATCGACAGACGATCTTATAGGAGTTACGCAAAACCTAAGAGTTGTGAAGGAACGATAGATGTTTGTTTGGCTTGCTGAATCTATGGATTTATCCGAACTTGGTTCGTCGACAAGAGAAATTATGCAATGCTTGTGAGGATGAACGAGTGTTAGAATGCGAGATTCGCTAAACCGTACACAAGGTAATGATTTCGGTGCGGGATGGATTGATCACCATACCAACTTACTCTTATTATTCGCTTTGCTATATGGGATGGTAAATCTGAGTGACTTACCTATAGTAGAGAGACGACGATCAAAACCTTGTTGAAACCTTAGAATGGTATAACAATTTTCCCTTATACAAGGCAGTTGATGCCAACCGTAGGTTATACGGTGAGGATCAACCCAGACCCATTTCCAGCAGGAGAAACCATAAATTATTGACCACCCTGAGATATCGATAGTTGTTTAGTATTGGCGCCAGACCCGTCAGCTAAGAAGACCCAATCCTGGATGAACCTTACCAAGATGAAAGGACAGAAGAATTGCGGTAAAGGTTATGCCACTACCGGAAGAGACCAGAGAAGGAATTTTCCCGATAATCTGAGAAGACCGACACTGTCAACAATAAGGATGGAGTATATGAGTATTGATGGGACCGTAACCATGTTTCTAAGGGTGGTAGCACCCCAGACCCCGAAGACGATCGAGGGATTATGAGAAGACCCCAAACCTGACCTATTTCTTGCTAGCCTCTCCGAATCTCGAGGACGAGATTCATTTTAAGGGTGGTAGGTTTGTAACATCCCAAAATTCTAAATTTTGGAATGTTATAATAAATAGATGGTTTTGATTGATTGTTTGATTTATTGACTGAAAGTGAGTGGATTTGAAATTTTTGAAAGTTAAATGAGAGGGAATAAAAGGACTTTCCCAAACTTTCATTTTTGCTTTTATGATCTCCGTTAATTCAAATTCTTTTCACCACAAAACCCTATGAGAGAAAATGACAAGGGGTGTCGAAAATATTTGAATTTCATTGGAGAATATTTCCAATTCTGAAACTTTATGCAACTCAATGATTTTCATGAGAGAAGATAAAATGACTTCTTCAAAACATATGAAATATGAGTTGGGAGTTTAAAAGGATCAAATTTAAAGTCCTTTTGAAAATTATTTTCAATTTGGAGTTATTGGGTTTTATTCAAATTATTTTTCTCCAAAAATAAAATATACAGAAATTAGGGTAAAATGATTCCCTACATCAGAAAATTGGAGAGAAATAAATTTGAATTAATTTTGGTATTTTTAAAATGATTTTTATTGGATTTTATTAGGGCAGTAGCACTCTTTGAATTATTTGAATTTGTGCGGATTTTATTTAATGCTAGGAAAATGTTCACCTTGAAGACAATCTTTTTCTGAAAATTTTGATATATTATATGCCTATATAATATTTTTTTACTTTGTTTTTTATTTGTGTGAGAAAATGTTTTATAAAAAAGGGGAAACTCTTCCCTCTGCAAAACTGGGCCGGCCCCGCTCCTGCCAGGCCGCGGCCCAGCCCAGCTCGCCCGTTGCCCCGTCCCCGAGCTCCCGCAGGAGACCGACTCCCGCACGGGAGCACCGCCGCCGGAGTCCGGCCGGACTCCGCGTCCTCCTCGCCTTGCCCCCTCCTCCACGCCTTGCGCCTCCGCTCCCCTCCTATAAAGGGCGCCGCCCCGAGCCCCCGTCCCTGCTGTCGCCCGCTGCCCTTGCACCCCATGCCTGCGCTGCAACCGCCGCCGCCGGTGAGATCTGCCTCGCCGCCGCACTTCTGCCGCTGCCGCGCCGCCCCAGCTGCTCCACCCCGCGCCGCTCCTCGCCACCGCGCCACTCCCGCCGCTCGCCGCGCTGCCCCGCGCCGTCTCCCGCCGCTGCCGTCACCTCGCCGGAGCCGCTGCCCGCCTCGCCGTTGACCGCCGCCGGCCGAACCCCGTTTAGCCGGTAAAAACCGCCCCGGTCCGGTCTAGTCTTTTGGTTTTCCTCGGTTTTATCTTAAAACCGGGTTTCCTTTTTAGTTAGATCAATTTAGTGGACGTTCGTTAGTTAGGGTCTGGTAGCGAACGATTTTCGTTCGTTAGCATACTGTAACGAACGTTCGTTCTTTAGTTTTTATCTTTTTCTTTTTAATTTCGGCCAGGGACCTATCTGTGATGATTTTTTGACAGATTAGTCCCTGATTTTCATACGGTCACTATTTTTTACTCGTTTGTCCAAATTCAACGAAACCAACGCCCACTTCTTCGTTATGAACCCGTCTATCCAGATAATCAACTTAAACATGTTTTTGAAAATTTTAAAAATTGAATTAGATCAGTTTCGTATTTGAACTTTGTTTGATCATAACATGAGTTTCGTAACCCCGATTTAGTGGATTCCTTTTGCTAATTGAAGCTCTTGACCTAAACTTTCTGATAATGCCAAATTCGCATAATTTTGGTACGTTAGAAATTGTTTTATGTTGCAAGAGTTATTTGCTTGGTTTTGATGTTTTCGGAATCGTCTTCTTCGTTCTTCCCGATCTTTTGAGTGATTGCTTATGTGTGGTTACTATTGCTTGCTCATGATAGATTGAACGGAGTGTGACGACTAGAACTATCAAGAGTTATGAGTGCGAATCACCTTCATCAACATTGCAGGCAAGTTCACACTTTGATCATATCCCTTTCATACCCAGTTTTTATGCATTAGTTTCACCCTCAAACATTGCATGAGTAGGATTGATAACATGTGGGTATTGGGAAGTAGTTGATGACGTAGGAACCTATTGCCCTGCATTCAAACCCCTGGGAGTTACTATGTTATGCTTATACTGCTATTCTATGCTCTTAGATGTGGATTGGGTTTGAGTGTATCCATGACAGATGTGAGATTATTATTTAATGGTTAACTTAAGGTGGCTACTTTAATACACATCTGGGTGGAATGGTTGCGGCACCCTGGGCACCCAGTGGTTTGCCCGGGCACCTGGAGAACCCAGTTCTTGCCCAAGGGGATCCCGGAAGACCCGTGTGATCACCCTATGGAATGCCACCCAGGCTCAAAGGGATCATAAGATTATTCATGCTAGAAACTTCCGTGTGCAGCCACAAGCCATTATGGGCTCTGGCATAGTTGAGTAAGTTGCGTGAGCTCTTCAAGAGGTGGACTAGCAGATGTATGGGGATTGTAGGTGTAACGGTCCACCCGGGGTAAAGAGTTACTGTTTCTGAAAGACTGGGTCTCGGTCATCCGTTTCTCAAACACCATCTAGTGCGAGAAATCAAATGGAGGAGATCGAGTCTTGTGGGGAAAAGTGCGCAAACCTCTACAGAGTGTACAAACTAATCTTGGTTAGCCGTGTCCCCGGTTATGGACAATCTTGAGTCTCTGGTACTTGTATTATCATAGTGATCTCATCACGTTACTTAAATAATTTGTTGGGTTATTGATGTTAGTTTGGGATTGAGTTGGAGGAACCTTCTCAATATTTTTTAACCAACTTTGTAGTTAAATAAAACTTATTCCTTTGTTGTAGGGAAAAATTGGGTTTTCGCAAAAACATTATAACCGTAGAGCTTTCCACCAGCCATATATGCATGTAGTGATAGTTATCATTCTTCATTAACCTACGGTGTGAATTTGCCAGTACATTCAATGTACTGACCCTTTGTGGCTGCAACGTCTCATGTTGCAGGATCTTACGACGAGTAAGTGATACGTTAGGGTTACGATTTCTACACTCAACTTTGCCATTGGTGTTGATGGGAATCCACATCCTTGTTACTTCCGCTATTTGGATTGAGGTAATAGTATTTACGTTACTTATACATGTGATTTACCTCTGTTATAAATCCTCGTGTACTGTGTGTGTCAGCATACGATCCAGGGATGACACTTAAGCACAGGGACTTGACCGTCTGAGGTCGGGTCGCTACACCAGTGGATCGCCGTGGTCGAGGTATGTGCGCGGGGCGAGGTTCTCATCTACCACTATTGTAGGGCCATCAGAGGTTCTGGAGCATTCGCCCGTTTCATTGGCAGCGCCGACTACACCTTCGCTATGGTGGAGAGAAGGAAGAACGTGACGATTCGGCCATCTGGTGCAACAAGCTTGTCGACATCAAGAAGCAATCCAAGATCATCAGCAACGGGCAGGAGAAGGACTCCGTGGTTGACCTCGCTGAGACCATCATCGACCCCTGATACGCCAACATGAAAGAAAACAATGATACCAAGGACCTGAACACGTGGGAGGTACCTCTGAATCTAGCCTACATAACCTACGCGGCCAAGGACGCATACGCATGCTACGACATGTACAGGCGAATCTTGGACATGAGGGCGTGTCTGCTTCCTGATCAAGCATGCCAAGAAAGTCTAGATGTTGTACTTTATCTGTTTATAAGCACCTTTATCATCTGAGTGTTTCATGCATTACCCTATGTGTTGTAATTATCTATTTTGTCCGAAATATTTCTTTTAAGAACCCATTAACCGGTTTGCTTTGTTTAGTGGCTATTTGCTTATGTATGTAACTAGTTGTAACACCCCAAAATTTTGACCTTGTTTTATTAATTAAAATTTTGCCAGGAAATTAAATTTTTATTTTCTGGATTTATCTTTTGATTTCAGAACCCCTCTTCTCTTTAATATTGTGGAGTTTTTACCCCACGTGAAAAATTTCCAAAAATATTATTGGACTTGTATACTCTCTCAATAAATAATTCTTTTATCAGTGGATTTAATTGCATAATTATTTTTCCCTGAGCTTCATTTCTTTTAAATGATTTTCATAAGCATTAGAGCCTCATTTGCACTACAACCCTTTCAAATACTTCTTTAAAATTCCCACCAAAATTTGGAGATGTCATGTGATGTTCCCACATCACTTTTATGCAAAAATCTCTTTTAGTCATTTGGAGATTTTGAGCCCTACCTCAAGTTTTCAAATCTGGTCCAGTTTGTAATTTGCACTACAACCTATTTAAATATTCCTTTAAAACTTCCACCAAAATTAGGGGAGGTCAGTAGGAGTATATAATTCAACTTTATGCAAAAACCTATGAATGTGCTTTGAAAAAATTGAGCAAATCATCCTCTTTTGCTCTCTGGTCCAGTTTGGCACTTTCTACTGCAACCCCATTTTATTTTGCTTTGTTGCCCATGATTCTTTTTCCTACTTATAGACCACCCTGCAAAACCCTTAAGCCCAGGAGAGTGGACCCATTCGAGTATGTTTGGTCCATGAAATGATGCCCTTTTCTTTCTGTCCAGGATTGGTTTTCTCAAAAACTTGCACTAACAAGTTTCTGTTTTTGCCAAACTAACCTTACCACCTTCTTTAGAATCTAAAGAGACTATGATCTGGAGTTTTTGGCCACCCCAAGAGATGCCTAGATGCCCATGACATTCTGTTGAGCACTTTGTGTGCATGGCCAAATTTGGCATGATTTTTAGTTGGCATTGTGAGATTGATCCTCTGACCTAACTAACTTGTCCACTAAGCTCCTAGCTAACCCTAACCCAAGCCTGTTAACTACCAGCATCATCCGAGCTCTCTAACACGCGCTGGCATTTCGTCGAGCACCTGGCGTGCATGCGCTGGGCGCGCCCAGAGCGCGCGTTTTGCACGTGCGTGCGCACGGGTCGCCACGTCCCGCCCCTGGCCCTTGCTCGCCTGCAGAGCCACGCCCGTCCTCGTCCACACACCAGAGCGCTCCAAGCCCTCCCCTGGAGCCCTACAGCGCCGCCGTCAGAGCCCCTTGGCGGCACGCCGGTGTCAGCAGCTGGTCTCTCCCATGGACGGCGCCGCCCAAGCCACACGCGCGCGCCAGCTGCCCCCTGGAACAGCTCGAGCTCATCCGCAAGCTCGTCGGCAAGCGCTCGTCGCCGCCACGTCGCCCTGCAGCTACAGAACGGCGGTTCGCCGTTCTTATCCACGGCCGCCGCGGGAACCGACCTTGGGCGCCTATAAGAGGAACCCCGAGCTCGTCCAGTCACTCAGGCAAGCTCCTAGCACCCCACCAGTGCCGCCCACGGCCAGCAAGCGACGGCGGGAAGCCTTCTTCCCCGTCTCCGGCCAGTTCGGCCGCCGCCACCCTCCCGTCCCGCTCGTCGCAAGCAGAGCCTCCCCCATCCTTCCAGCGCCACCGTTCGACTCCCCATGACCTTGCGGAGCCGCCCAACCCCTCAGCCACAACCGGGAACCACCGTAGCCCAGACCCCCAAACTCACCCGAAGCTGCCGTCCGCCGCGGAGCTCGCCGCCGGCGACTCCCTCCGTCCCCGCCACCCTATCGACCACCGGGAGGACCGCCCTAGAACCGCGGATCCATCCCTACCCTCCGGATCCTGCGGGGAGCCGCCGTTCGCCGGCGTCGATCGCCGGAGCCCCGCCTCTGTTCGGCCAAAGGAGGAAGGAGGCGGGGGAACGACTAGTCAAACCTGACCAGTGGACCCAAGGGGCCCACTGTCAGTGACACAGCGCCGGTCCACGCTGGATTAAGTGGAGGCGTAAAGCCCGAAGTACGTGTCCCCCTCTCGAAAGCGTATTTCGTCTGAAACGTTTTCTTTTCTGTTTTATTTTAAAATCAGATTTTGACTGAAACTTTGACTGGCTATATCTTTTTAAATAAAACTCCAAATGAATTAATTCTTTTTCCTACCTCTCTCAAATTCCACCTAGTTTATTTTAAGATTTATTTCAAAAATATCTAGGACAACTTTTTGCGCTGTTTTTAAAGTATATGTGTTATTTGAATATTTTTGAAAATAGGAATTTGGAGGGGAGATTATAACTTTCAAAAGTTTTGGAGTGCACCTCACCCCTCCACACCTTGAAGGCAAGCATCTTGAACTCAGATATGATACAAGTTGGGTGCTGTTTTGCTAGATTATTCTAGAACTCCATCATTTATGCTAATGTGGAATGGTGTTATTTTATGTGGAATCATACTCATGCATATAAGCACATGGTGAAAATCTTTTCTGTTATGTATGTGACATTGGTGACAGTAGCTACTTCTCATGCCACATGTGCCTGATGATAGTTCGGAGGGAGTCCGAAAGGAGGTTATGTTCCTGTGAACACAACCCCGTGACTGACGTCTCGTTGTGGCGAGAATGTGCAGTAAGGCATGATGGGGCATGAGGGGTGGTGACCCTGTCGGGAAACTATGAAGAACATTGCTATGCTAACCATGCAGGGAATAGTTAAACCTCCTGAGTCGGCCGTAGATCGAGTCTTGTTCCGGTAACCTCCCATACTTGTTTCGTACTACCACTTGTCCCTGCCATAGGTAGGGTACGGTTCTGTAAGTTGTCAACCCCTTTCCAGCACACACCGTACAGAGAGGCCATGGTGGAAGATACCGGCTGCATCCGGTAGGCATGCCACCTGGTCCGAGGGCATGGGTATTTCCGGTTGGAGCCGAGGGGGTAGCTCCCCTAGTTTGCGCGCGGTATAAATTTTGTGATCCCATGCTAAGTCGAGGTTGTAGCCTCCCCACTTAGAGTTTTGCTTAATGGGTGTCGTGGGTGATTCCAGACACCGGTAAGTTAGGCTGGTGTGTGCGGTTAGGTGTGTTTTCAATTAAAAGACCGTAGACGGAATTAGTCCTGATGGACTAAAGAAATCCGTTACCCGTGGGTAAAGAGTACACCCTCTGTAGAGATTATACATCTATTCGAGTAGCCGTGTCCATGGGTAAGGACTACAGTCTGGGATGGGTCAAGTGTCGGTCTTAGTGTCGGTCTTCGGAGGAGAAAAACTGTTAAACCAGAACTTGGATCATGACTTGTGACTTGTGATGATTATGATTATTATTATTATGGACTAACCATTTACATTGTTTGAATTATTGAGTATCCCTGGGACGGTTCTACCTCCTGGATATTCACCATGCTTATTTACCTTATAAGCCCTTTATGTGGTGTCGCTGAGACGCCCGACTGTGGCATGCTTGTTATTTATTTACGTTATAAGCCCTTTATGTGGTGTCGCTGAGACGCCCGACTGTGGCATGCTTGTTATTTATTTACCTTATAAGCCCTTTATGTGGTGTCGCTGAGACGCCCGACTGTGGCATGCTTGTTATTTATTTACCTTATAAGCCCTTTATGTGGTGTCGCTGAGACGCCCGACTGTGGCATGCGTGTTATTTATTTACCTTATAAGCCCTTTATGTGGTGTCGCTCAGACGCCCGACTGTGGCATGTTTGTTATTCTTTTTTATAAGCCCTTTATGTGACGTCGCTCAGACGCCCGACTGAGGCACGCTTTATATTATTACCCATTCAAGGTGTCGCTTCAGACACCCGATTGGTGCATTTTTAATTTCCTGCTTACGTGCATCGTGAGTTTTATTTTGGGACTGACTAAGTGATCGCGGATTATTTTAGTGCATGATTATCACCTGCTATGTTATACCTGTTTTCATGATGTTTGCGAGTACATTCAAAGTACTCACTGGCTTGTCCCTGGCTATTGTCTTGGCCAGATTTCTTGCGTGGAGAGGAGCGTTGCGACGACAGCCCCGGAACCTACGCAATGGAGATAGCAGCCGCGCGAAGATAGGAGTTATCCTGGTCAGCTGTTCCTGTGGGAAATGGAGTCTCATAGATGCAGATGAACCACAAACCGCTTCCGCCATCAACCACTAGAAACCAATTGTCGTACTCAGAGGCCACAATGGTCTTGTACTACATATTTTGTACTTTGCTTAGAATTTCTGTATCAAGTTGGTGCCTCATCAGCTAACAGTAATCCTGCGGCTGGTGAGCACAAGGACCATTTTCTGGGAAATTAATATCCCGAAAATCCGGTCCTGACACTAGTTCACTTGTCCGTTAAAATAACTAGTTCACTCGACTGCCGTGCTTTGAATCTCCTTACTCCCAACATATTCCCCTTCTCAGGTGGACCCAGCAGGTCTCGTACACAGACATATGGGACCAACCACCTATCCACTTGTATTTCTTTATTTTTTTCAATCTTTGGTCCTCTTCCTATACAGCGGCTGGCCATCATAGCCTATGGTGTTGGCCAGGCCATATCCCTCTACTCCCACACATTGTCCGGCGGCGGCAGATCCACCGGCCCACCCTGCACCCGAACAAGTCAACCCTAATAACCCCCTCCGCCTGCGTCTTCCCCCGCTCCGGTTCGTTCGGTCCGAGGTCACGACGTCGTCCTCCACCTTGGTGCTCTAGCCGCGGCGGCGCCGTCTGTCATTCCCAACATGGTCAGCAAAACAAGAGGAATCGGGAGACAACTGTTTGTTGAGAGGCTGACAGTCCTGGGCCCACCAGGTCCATGGCCTAGGTTTTGTTGTTTAACATGGGCAGCCCATGACATGTTTCAACATTTTTTGGATCCAGCAGGTATCAAGCGGCCTCTGGGCCTCCCAACCTAGCTTGTCTATAACATCAGCAGTCGAAGTTATGTTTGTTTTTTCAAGACGACATGCAACTCAGTTCTATTTTTCTATAAGAATGCAAAACTGAACCTATGTTTTCTATAAGAATGCAAAACTGAACCTATATTTATATCTTATTTTATTACATATATATATAATGGAAACAACATAAGGTTCCGTTAAACCTGTCGTTCGTCCAACCATTTTATAGACCTTCCCACTTCCTTTATTTTTCGTTTTATTTAATCATATATCTGAATTTTCTCCCACTTTCTTTTCGATGTAAACTGAGTTTTCTTCCAGTACTTTTCCCTAGAACCAACTCAACTATCCCATGTCTAGCCTAAAAAATAATAATAGCCCACGTATTATTAACTCATCAAATTAAAATGATATTTTATTTCATAAGTTGAAAGTTCTTACAAAATAATAATAATAATTGTTTATATATAACTTGGCAAGTTAACTCCTAGTGATTGCGTACATAAGCTTGCAAAGATTTTACTAACCAATGCAGTAATAGACGTGCAATCATGTGTTTATGTTTTTATAACATTTCTCCTTCTAGCCCAACATGACATTTTCGCCTAGCCCAGCAAGTCCGCGGATTTCGAGAAAAATGCAAATGGGCTTTAAATTATACCATATATATAAACGGGCTGCATAGATGCTACATCATTGTTTCACCCAGCCCCACCAAATGGACTAAAAAAACAAACGGACTGGCGGACATGTGGGCCAGTAGGTCGAAGCCTAAGAAGGCGTTGGATTTACATCCAACGGCCAGAATTCTTCTTCAATCTCTTCCCCAGAGCTGCCGGGACCGCCTGCTCCAGCCTCCAGCGTCCAGCGGCATTGTTTTGCGCACCTCAGCGAAATGCTACCCCGCCGACGGCCAGGCCATCCCTCCACTCCGCACCTCCTGTTATTCTCTGCCGAGTGTAGGCCCACCCCACACTCGAACTAGTCAAGTTTCCTACTCCTCTCCATCTACGACTGCAGTGCCGCGTCTTCCCCATCTCCGGGTCGTTCTAGTCTGGGGCCTCGCGATCATCCACCACCTCGGTGCGCTCGGTGCGGCGTGGTCAACATACAAGAGTCATCGGAAGAGGACTGTACGTGGAGAGCCTGACGGTTGGGACCCACGAGGTCCATGGTCGCACGCAAGGAAAGTTCCTCCTTATTAAGTTGTTTCCTCCCCCTGACAGCTGGGACCCACCGGCTGTATCTTCGCACGGAAGGAAGTGCCTCCTTGTTATGCGAAAAAACCATTCCTCCCGATGACAGCTGGGACCCGGGAGATTTGGTGGCTGACTTGTGGGCCTACTAAGCAGACGTGTACACAGGGCTTTGTCAACTTAATCACCAAATGATTCTAGCAGCTGGACCGTTGGATGTTAGTCCAACAGCCGTGCTCCTTCCTCAACCTCTGTTCTTGCTCCTGTCTCCCGTCGGTGGCAGTGCTGCCGCGCACCCAAACCAGTCAAGTTTCCCATCCTCTCCATCTGCAACCCCACTACCACGTCTTCCCCATCTCCGGGTCGTTCCAGTCTGGGGCCTTGCCATCGTCCATCGGCCTTGGTGCGCTCGGCATGGTGCGGTCAACATGGTCAACAACCGAGAGTCATCGGAAGATGACTGTACGTGAGAGGCTGATAGTGGGGACACACCACGCCCATGGACGCATGCATGCAATTGCATCCTTTTTACCCTGAAAAATAATGTTTTCTCTCCCTGACTGCTAGGACCCACCAGCTACATCTTCGCACGCCAGGAAGTGCATCCATATTACGGGCAAAAAATGAATCGCCCCCTGACTGCTGGGACCCACCAGCTACATCTTCACACGCAAGGAAGTGTCGGACAGTCGGGACCCACCCGGTCGAAGCGTACGTAGCGTTGTCATTTTGGTCGCGAACGTGTACGTACATACTGGTCGATCGGTCTGTCTGCAGGCTGCATCGATGAACCGTGGCCGTGTAAGTAAGGCCACGTGTGATAGTAGAGGCGCACACGTGTCGTAGTACAGGCGCGCACGTAGCATGTACACGCATGTACAGCGTCCAGGGTGGTAGAAAGATAATACGGCCACATACGTACATACAGGTGGGGTCCCGAATGCCTACTCGCGCATACGTACGGCCAGGGCTCGTGTACATGGCTGGGTCGGAACGGAGAAACTGCATCGTCTCGTGTTCATGGGGAGGCAACGGAATGCATCGTGTTCATCGGGGGGCAACGGAACGCGTGCTATTCATTGGGAGCCAACCGGCTTGGACGGAACAGCCGATGGAAACGAGGCCTGGCGTACCGCAAAACGGAGGAAACGGCCTTGTGTTCGACCGGCCACGGTCGAAACGGGATGTTGTTCATCGGGAGGGGTCTGGCATACCGCAAAACGGAGGAAACGGACCTCCTACGGTCGAAACGGGGCCCTGTTGATCGGGAGGGGTGTGCCGTACCGCAAAACGGTGGAAACGGACTTGTGTTGGAGCGCTATGGTCGAAACGGGTGTCCTATTCATCGGCAGGGGTGTGGTGTACCGCAAAACGGGACTCCACAGGATACTGTTCATCTCCACCGTAGACCTCCTCCAGCCTCCACGGGTTCCTATTCATCCACTGTGGACGTCCTCCATCCTCCACCTGCGACTGTTCATCCACGGGCTCCTGTTCATCCAACCTCCACCGGCTACTATTCAACCAGCCCTCTTCACGGGGGTCCTGTTCAACCACCCCTCCACGGGCTACTGTTCGTCCAGCCCTCCACCGGCTACTGTTCAACCGGCCCTCCACGGGGTCATGTTCATCCAGCCCTCCACGGGGTCCTATTCATCCATAGTCTTGATCGATCGGGGTACTGTTCATCCAGTGGCAACGGCCTCTACTACCACGGGTTCCTGTTCATCCAACCCCCAACAGGAAATGTTCATCCAAACCCCCCAACAACGCTCACTATTCATCCATAGGCAGCATCGATCGGCTTCAGTTAGCAGCAGTAGCGAAGGAATCGCTCGATCGGGTTCAGTTAACATGATCGATCGATCGCTCGGGTTCAGTAACGCGTAGCCTGCAGTGCAATCGCTCGGGTTCAGTTAGAGCCCAACGCCTCGCTCAGTTTCAGTTAGAGCCCAATGCCTCGCACACACGCGCGTACGTACGAGAGAAACGTGCATCACTCGGCCGCCGACCACCCACCGTAACCGGGAACTCCCCGATATTTTCCTCGCCCTCGCTTCTACCACGGTTTTTTCCGTCATGGACGGGCCAAAGAATGTCATGCAGCTACGTCTTTGGCCCGCCCAGGACGAAAAGCCCATTTTCTATCATGATTTTTTGTCATAGAAATAGGACCCCACCACATCTATGATGATACCGGGTTTTGTCACAATTATCATCATAGAAGTGTCATAAGTATGACAGAAAAAAATTCGTTCGACCCAAAATGTCACGGATGTGTCTTTTTTTGTAGTGGCTTCTCTAAGTAGGTTCATCTCCAAATCTGCTGAGCGAGCCCTCCCCTTTTTCTAATATTTGAAAAAGGCGGGTCGAATGACATGGACTCCAGAGGCAGAGGCAGCACTGCAAGATTTGAAGATGTACCTCTCCTCCATGCCAATACTAGTCGCACCTAAGCCACAAGAACCGTTGCTGCTATATCTAGCAGCGATGAACCAAGTGGTCAGTGTTGCGCTAGTAGCACAAAGGGAACTTGAGGAAGGAGCAGCAGTTGCAGCGGAGCTGTCGGATGGTGGGCCAGGGCTCTCCCCGGCAGGGCCTGAGACCGGCAAGGCAGAACCCCCGGCAAGGCCCAGTCCCGGCAAGGTAGAGTCTGCACAGATGTGACAAGTTGAACAGAAGAAGAAGGTGGTGCAGCACCCGGTTTATTTTGTCAGTTCCCTCTTGCAGGGGGCAAGATCAAGATATTACGGGATGCAGAAGCTACTTTTTGGCCTCCTTATGGCCTCGAGAAAGCTGCGCCACTATTTCCAAGCACACGAGATCACCGTCGTCACCCGCCTCCCTATGCAAAGAATCCTGCACAACCCAGATGCGACTGGGAGGATTGTGGAATGGGCATTGGAACTGTCAAGTTTCGGCCTCAAGTTTGAAAGTACTTCAACAATCAAGAGACGAGCCTTGGCAGAGTTCATAGCAGAATGGACCTCAACGCCTAAGGAGGAGATCCAAGAGACCACCTTGCCCGGCAAGGAGCCAAGCCGTGATTGGATCATGTACTTTGATGGGGCTTTCTCACTCCAAGGTGCTGGTGCTGGCATGCTACTCGTCGCACCCACCGGAGAGCGCCTCAAGTACATGGTCCAGATGCACTTTCCTTGGGAAAATCAACAAACAACACGACGTAGTACGAGGGATTGCTTGCTGGTCTCAGGATCGCGGCAGACCTCGGAATCAGGAAGCTCATCATCAGAGGTGATTCGCAGCTTGTCATCAAGCAAGTTATAAGGATTACCAGAGTCCGTTGATGGAGGCCTATGTGGATGAGGTGAGGAAGCTGGAGGAGCATTTTGACGGTCTACAAGCGGAGCATGTTCCGCGAGCGGAGAACAGCATTGTCGACGACTTGTCAAAACGCGCTGCCCTCAAGTTGCCTGTGGAACCAGGTACCTTTGTGCTTCAATTAACCCAGCCATCCATCGAGCCATCAGCAGGGCAGAACAAGCAAAGGAAAGTAGGCCCCGACAAGTACTTCCCCGCTGAGCTCCCAGGAGCCGCCGGTAAGGGTGTTGCCGGGTGCCCCAAGCTTGCTGAGGGGCAGCAACGTCTGGCAGGACCCCAAGCCCTGGCCGTAGAGGCAGCCGCCCCCACGGCCAAAGATGATCCTTTAGACCTTGTCGTCGAGCCCCGGGCACCGGCATGGGCGCAGCACACCGTCCGTTTTCTCCAAACAGGGGAACTCCCTGGGGAACAGGAAGAAGCAGAGAAGGTAGCCCGTCGGTCCAACATGTACGAGTTTGTGGATGATGCCCTATACAGAAGAAGGCCGAACATGCGTGAAATTGAAGTGCATTCCTCGGGAGGACGGACTGGAGCTGTTGGCAGAGATACATGGAGGCATGTGTGGCTCCCACATAGGGTCAAGAGCCCTTGCCGGCAAAGCATTCCGGCAAGGTTTCTTCTGGACCACCGCCCTCCAGGATGCAACTGCACTAGTAACCAAGTGTGAAGCGTGCCAGTTCCATTCAAAGAAGCTTCATCAACCGGCTGAAGCTCTTCAGACGATCCCTCTTTCCTGGCCATTTTCGGTCTGGGAGCTCGACATACTAGGCCCCTTTCCCCGTGCTATTGGGGGCTTTGAGTACTTGTACATCGCAATCGACAAGTTCACAAAGTGGCCGGAAGTGGAGCCGGTGAGAAAGGTGACAGCATAGTCGGCCGTCTAGTTCTTCAAGGGGCTAGTCTGCCATTTTGGTGTGCCCAATAGGGTCATCACCGATAACGGCAGGCAGTTCACGAGCCGCACCTTCATGCAATACATCCAAGACCTCAGCGGCAAGGTTTGGTTTCCTTCTGTTGCTCATCCCAGAAGTAACGGCCAGGCCGAGAAGGCAAATGCAGAAGTGTTGCGAGGCCTCAAGACCAGGACTTTTGACAAGCTACACAAGTGCGGAAGGCGCTGGATTGACGAGTTGCCGACGGTTCTTTGGTCGATCAGAACAACGCCAAATCAAGCCACCGGCCAGACACCATTTGCCCTGGTATACGGGGCAGAAGCAGTTCTCCCCACGGAACTCATATACGGGTCACCTCGAGTGCTCTCTTATGATGAGCTTGAGTAAGAGCAGTTGCGCCGAGATGATGCGATGCTCCTTGAGGAAGATCGTCTTTGGGCTGCTGTGCGGGCCGCTCGCTACCAGGAAGCCTTGCGCCGCTACCATAGCCGCAAGTTTCATGCCCGAAGCCTTGAGGAAGGCGACCTTTTTCTTCGGCGAGTTCAATCTGCCAAGAATTCCAACAAGTTGACGCCGAAGTGGGAAGGCCCTTATCGGGTGATACGAGTCACCAGGCCCGGCATAGTCCGCCTGGAGACCGAAGATGGTATTCCAGTGAGCAATTCCTGAAACATCAAACATCTTCACAAGTTCTACCCATAAGGCGCGGTTGCCGGGCCTCCCGGCAGACCACTTTTTGTACAAGCCATGCCGGCAAGGCATGTAACCCTTTGTACAAAGCCAGGCGCAGACCCTGAGCAACAGATAAATAAAGGAAGCGTTGGCGCCCTAGAATTTAGCATGCATGCTAGGTTGAGTCTCTCTCTCTATTAGGGTTGATAGTGCTCGGCGGCAACTAACCCCTAGCATAGAGGTCGAGTGCGTGTCTTTTTGTCTCTTCCAGTTCTCTTTTGGTTTGCAGGCTGCGCAGGCGTTTCTGCAGAGCCATTTGGAGAAAATAAGATGGACCGACACCCCGAACCCGGCAAGCCAAGGTTGTCGGGGGCTGCAGATTCAGATAAGTCTTTTCTCCCCCGTTGTGCACTTCCGTATGAATCTTAAACGTACGGGACTTCGTTCACTCCTAGGCCACCGTGCTCCCTCCTTCCTATTCCCAAGGACTCTCCTTTGGGCCGGAACTTGGTTGTTGTCGCGGTAGAAAGGGGACGAGCGAGGGGCCTAATCCTGCTTTGCCCCTACCTCCGCCAAGGGCGTGAGTGTGGTCGGGCTATGAAGCGGGAGGACGGCAAGGTTTGTTGCCGGGCGACGTTGTTTGCTTAAAATAACAAGGACTCGCTCCTTGGTGTGGGCCTCCCTCACACACAAAAGAACCCGGCAAGCACCCCTTTTCATTAATGCATTGATTAAACGAGTACAATTCATACAGAATGTAAACATGAGCAAGGGGTTACAAAGTCTAAATTAAGATGCCTGTAATCCCTTTCTTGTCCCTCTCCTTAGGAAGCGGATCGGGATAGCAGGAGGGCAAAAGGAGTGCCTAGGCGAGGTACGAGCAGCAGAAGACACCAAGTGAACGTCCCGACAGCCGCCCAGAAGAAGGCTGGTGATGATGGTGCCGGGGAAGATGCTGGAAGATGAGGTAGCGGGCCGCCAATACGCGACGAATGCGTCGGTGCCATCGTACTCCGACTTGACGGCCCACCCCCCGCCTTCTTTGTCTTCTCTGGCCCTCCAGCGTCAACCGCCAGAAGCAACGGCCCCGAGAAGTTCAAGGAGCTGGCTCAAGTAGTCGCCGCCAAGAACTACCCCTCCCCGGCAAATCACTCTGCCGGGGAGAAGGCCAGGTGCAGATGGTGCTGCTGCCGGCGTCGCCTAAGGGCAGGGCATCCGACGTCTATTCGGACGCATCCTCGTCGTCCTCCCCACCGGTCCCCTCCATGTCGCCGTCACTCGAGGAGGAGCTCTCGTCGTCGGTCGAGCTCTCCGCGCAGCACCCTAACCTGTGTCCCGAGCGCCCGAAGACCTTGACGGAGAGCAGGTCGCTCTCCACTAACTTGAAGAAGAGAACATGCCCCTTCATCAAGCAATGGGCACGTGCGAAGGTTTTCCAACCCCGACAAAGGAGCATCACATGAGGGGCGAGGAACCTTGTGTTCACCCACATGTCGCCATTGCAACACCCCTTCATGTGGAGCCTCAACCTCGGTGGCTGGTCGATTTCCAGCACCCTCGCAAACAGCTCGGGAAGGCGAAGGCGGCTACGCGGCGGCTCGTGTAGCTGCAGGATAAACTCCAGCACCGTGTCCCCGACATGGCGCTCGACGAGGCAGGAGGAGATGATGGCGGAGATGGTGACGGAGATGGCGATGACACGGGTGTCCCCCTTCCACGCCCGCCTCTGCCTCGACCGCCTCGCCGACCGCGGCCCCGTCCGGCGCCTCCACCTCGAGAGTGGCCTTCGCCTTGGGCGGCTGGCTCTTCCTTGACTGCCGCGACTCTCTGGCGGGAGGAGGACCTGGTCGCCTCCGCAGAAGAACGGCCGCGGCCACGCCCTCTCACCATGACAGTGGATGGAGAATGGAGACGAAGGGAAGACACGAGATGATGCCTCTCCTCCTCCTCTTGAGTTCCTTTTTTATAGCCGGGCGGGGAAGGCTAAAGACTGGCTCCACGCCTCTGAAGAGCCCGTTCAAGTCCGGCTCATTAAGTTGGGAACAAGCGAGGTCATCGACCGCCCTCCCCGCCCAATCAAAGGCGCATAAGTATCAGCCGTAGCACGCCTTCCCATATCCCGCGCGTCTGTCACCTACCCCGCGCCGTGCATGCGACGTACGTGGCAAAAGGGGCGGGCATAGTGGGAAATGTGGAACGGCGGTTCCAAGGCTGGGACAGTAAATGAGCAGCAACCCTGCAATTTTGCCTCTTTTATAGGGAAGACGGAAGCCGCCTCTTTACTATTCACCACAGGATGAAGCAAGCATGCTGCGGTCATCCCACAAACGACCCCCACGTCACGCATTCAACGCGGGTCATGGGGAAGTGCACCTAGCGACAGAGTTACCGCGGTTGATACTCTGCCACGCGTGTCCGCGCACCATTCTGGGCCTGGCCCAACAGCGCTCCGCGCTTATGTGTGGCCCAGGCCCGAAGGCTCCTGTCGGTGTACAAAAGTAGGGGCCTTCTGTACCCCTTTACTTGTGCATGGGTAGTTGTGGCCACACCTTCAGCCACGCTTGGCGGGGCAGAGGAAGCAAAGAACAAGACTACCAGAGCAGCGCTGAAACTAGAGGTGCGGAGCGTGAAGGGGCAAGGTGGGCTTCCCCCTGCAAGAGCCTTGCCGGGGACGACCTATGCTGCCCGGGCAAGAGCCTTGCCGGGGTAACTTACCCAACACGAGCAAGACCGCCACCCTTGAGCCTAAGAGTTCGGACACCAACAACAACATTGGAACCAAGGCACGGGAGGCGCCTGCATGGTGGCATGCAGATCTTTGTGAAGACTGAAGGCCTGCAAGACTAGATGAAGAACCAGAAGACGAAGGCCCCCAGCAAGGCCCTTGCCGGGGCCGCCCCCAAGGTCCCAGCAAGACCCTTGCCCGGGCCCCAGCAAAACCCTTGCCGGGGAAGTCTGTGGGGCCACAACCAGGCCCGCACTTATCAAGGTTTTGCTGCCCCATGGCCGTTTCGACGCAGCAGCCAGCCTGCCAACTAGGCACACACCTACGTGGCAGCATGCAGCTTCTAAGCCAACCAGGCAAGCACTTGCGTGGTGGCATGCACATCTTCGTGAAGACCCTGCCACCACACCAGCGCAGCAACCAGCCAGCCAGCGTGGCGCTACATGCCTCGTCAGCTTGGACGCACGTCGAAGCGAGGCGAGGCGGCGACAGATGAGACGAGCTTCCTTGCCGTCCCCGATAAACCAAGACGACACGTCGGCAGCGCATTAAATGTGTTTTGTCCCACGATGTCAGGGATAGACTTGTACACTGTAGATACTTTCCACCTCCTGTGTGCCACTCTGGCAGCCCCTTTGACATATAAAAGAAGGCCCGAGGCGTACTGAGGAAGGATTTGGACTTTTTGGGCTGGGCATCCACCACAGCTAGTTCAAGATCTCAAGAACACCAAATATACACCAAAGCAGGACTAGGGTATTACGCATCGTTTGCGGCCCGAACCTGGATAAAATTCCACCGCGTTGATCTTCTAAACCCGCTCTTTCCACAGCCCCGCGCCTTGTCAACCATAGTAGGGACTCCCTGTGATCCCATAAAGGTGTCGTTTCCCCGACATATTGCAATACCTACAAGCATATGTTCCTCCCTCATAATAATTTCCAGTAGCATCATGAATGAACTCAACAATATAAACTATCACATAAAGTATTGTTTTCGCGATCCACATGCATAAAAAAATTATTACTCTCCACATAAGCAAATTTATTCTCATGAATAATGGTGGGAGCAAACTCAACAAAATAACTATCATGTGATTGAAAATTAAAATCATGATGACAAGTTTCATGGTTATCATTGTCCAATATAGCATACGTGTCATCACCATAATAATCATAGATAGCAACCTTGTTCTCATAGTCAATTGAAGCCTCATCCAAAATGGTGGATTCATCATTAAATAAAGTCATGACCTCTCTGAATCCACTTTCATCATTATAATCATCATAAATAGGAGGCATGCAATCATTATAACAAATTTGCACATCAAATCTTAGGGGACCAAAAATATTATCTTGATCAAAGATAGCATCCCCAAGCTTATGGCTTTGCATATCGTTAGCGTCATGGATATTCAAAGAGTTCATACCAACAATATTGCAATCATGTTCATCATTCAAAGACTTTTTGTCAAATGTTTTATAGAATTCTTCCTCTATCAACTGAGCACAATTTTCCGATCCATCATTTTCACGAAAGACATTATAAAGATGAACAATATGATGCAACCTCAATTCCAATTTTGTTGTTGTTTTCTTTTATAAACCAAACTAGTGATAAAACGAGAAACTAAAAGATTTGATTGCAAGATCTAAAGATATACCTTCAAGCACTCACCTCGCCGGCAACGGCTCCAGAAAAGTGCTTGATGTCTACTACGCAACATTATTCTTGTAGACTCGTGTTGGGCCTCCAAGCGCAGAGTTTTGTAGGACAATAGTAATTTTCCCTCAAGTGCATGTCCTAAGGATTATCAATCCGTGGGAGGTGTAGGATGAACATGGTCTCTCTCAAACAACCCTGTAACCAAATACAAGAAATCTGTCGTGTCCGCAACACACCCAATACAATGGCAAATTGTATAGGTGCACTAGTTCGGCGAAGAGATGGTGATAAAAGTGCAATATTTATGGTATAAATATATTTTTATAATAGGAACATTAAAAACCAGAAAGGTAGCAAGTAGTAAACAGGCACAACAACGGTATTGTAATGCTTTAAAATGAGGCCTAGGGTCCGTACTTTCACCAGTGCAATCTCTCAACAATGCTATTGGATCAGATAACCACCCCTCAAAGTACGATGAAGAATCACAACAAAGTTTCTATCTAGCAGAGAACATGAGAAGAAATCATTTGTAGGGTACGAAACCACCTCGAAGCTATTCTTTCTGATCGATCTATCCGAGAGTTTGTTCTAAAATAACACCAAATAATTTCAGGTTCATAATACTCAATCCAACAAAAAGAACTTCAAAGAGTGCCCCAAGATTTCTACCGGAGAAACAAAAGACGAGAACGTGCATCAACCCCTACGCATAGAATACCCCAATGTCACCGCGGGAATCCCCGAGTTGAGTGCCAAAACACATATCAAGTGAATCAATACGATACCCCATTGTCACCACGAGTATTCATATGCAAGACATATATCAAGTGCTCTCAAATCCATAAAAGTATTCAATCCAAAGAGAACACAAGATAGAGAGGGCAAAACTCCATATGATCCGACTATATTAACAAAGCCCGCGATACATCAAGATCGTAACATCTCAAGAACACAAGAGAGAGAGAGAGAGATTAAACACATAGCTACTGCTACAAACCCTCAGCCCCGAGGGTCGACTACTCCCTCCTCATCGTGGCGGCCGCCGGGATGTTGAAGATGGCCTCCGATGATGATTTCCCCCTCCGGCAAAATGCCGAAACAGGATCTAGAATTGTTTTCGGTGGCTACAGAGCCTTGCAGCGGCGAAACTTCTAATCTAGGTTAACCCCGAGGGTTTTTGGAATATTTGTGAATTTCTCTACTCCTATAAAAATGGGAGTTGGTGATGATGGTGTGTCTGCCATCCTGCAATCCTCATCGTCCGATATCAAATCTAAGGCTGAGATAGAGACATCACACCGCACCGAATAGTCTCCTTCCCTCGCGAAAGAAACCGAGGATTCAAGAAACCCTCCCGAATTCCTCACCGCCGAAATCTCGTGCCGATCAAGATATATTCTACGCGCGTGCGCCTCAGCCACCCGCCCGGATCGGGAGGATTAGGGTTCAGTGCCAGCTGCTGCTGCCTACCGTAGTGCATGCGCGCGTGCCTCGGCCACCCCGCCTGCTCTTGAATCGGGATGATTAGGATTCGACGCCAGCTGTTGCTGCCTACCGTGCGGCGGCAGAGGAGAAGGAAAATGGAGGTGGATGGGCTCTTGTAGAAGCTGAAGTGGCTCGACGCCTACCCCAAGGTCAACGAGGACTTCTACAAGCGCATGCTCTTTGGCGGCGTCACCAGGCTCGTCTCTGTCCTCGTCATGCTGCTCCTCTTCATCTCTCAAACAAGTAAGTGAGGCTTCTCCTTCTCTTCAGCCTGCAATGGCATCGCCGTGATGCGGAATCGAGGTCCACCGGTCCAGAAAACACGTCCAATTATACTACTCCTTGCTAGGTGTCTTTGAGAATTAGTGGGTTGTGTCAGCTCGGATTGGGGTGACGCTCGATTCCAATGACGCGGATTTGGTACCATCTGCTTTATATTGAATGTTGTGCAAGAATCTAGATGCTTTTGGGTTTCCCTATGGTAAATTTCTTTTCGGTTTGACAATGGTGATCCATTGGGCCAAGCAATGTTTTTGCCTTCCGGGAGGGAATGTCAGGACCCTGACAAGAGAAGCTACTGAAGTTATCTGAATGAACCTGAAGACAGAAGAGGATAACTGATGAACTCTAGAGCAAAGTTTCGTTAGTTATCCAACGATGGAGATGCGAGAGCATTAATGAAGATGGATGGTTCAGATGCTGAGTAGCTGGAGTACGAGAACCAATGTAATTCAAATAGTACTGTGTTAAGTGTGCTTTCATTTCACCCACTGTGATTTGTGGCAGCTTATAAGCAGAGACCTCGCTGAAGGGAAAGTAGGAAGGAAAGAACATTTATCATATTTTGTAGTTAGTATAGCTTTTGTCCTCCTCTTGTATCAGACCAAATCAGGGTATCTTTGAGTAAATTCCGACCAAAAATTCATGAGGAACTCCAACTCTGTGTTCAAGTTAGTTCGATCCCCATCCAGGTCCTCACAGGGAAAAGGTTCTATTTTCTGGTTGAGCTATTGCAAGATTCTTCAAAAGTTGTATAGGTTTCTATTGCCAGATCCAAGAAATTGGTCATTTTTTCATAGTAGAGATGTGCATGAGATTTATACATTTGTGTCATCGAAGCCATAGTCTCTCCTTAACATGCAAATTTGTGAAATGTTTAGAAACAACTTAGTTGTGGATCTGGAAATTACTAAACTACGGATTTAGCCTTTATAATGGACTCTTTGTAGAAATTTTTACTTCACCCTTGGTGAAATTTCTTGTACTCCATCACTTCGAGTTGTTACTAGATTTTCTATGCAAATATCCAGATTGTTTTTTCGTTGTAGTATGTGCCGGATAAATATACATGACATCAAGATAAGTAGAGCAGCGTGATCAAAAATGGATAAGTGTCTTCTTAAGTTGTGAAGTTCTCAGATCCCACACTCAATGAATAAGGGTATGCTTTTCTTCCTTGTTGTATCAAGATCAGAGGCATCCAGAATGCTCTACTTTATTAGTTTGTTAGCTCGGTAATTCAGCTCGGATCATTGTCCGGTACTCAATGTGCCAACATTGTGCATTACTTGAATAATCACCAGTTCACTTTCGTTCAGTTAATTGGATTTACGCATAGTGCTTGAAAATATTTCAAGTAAAGTTTACACGCAGTTATGTGTTCCGGTAAACAGTAGGACTCAGTTTTGCTTCAGCTGTATGCCTTTGGGTGGATGAACACATGGTTAAGCAACTGTCCTTTCTTGATTCATCCAAAGACAAGGGAGGGCATTGAAACCAACAATTGGTGTGAAACAGTTGTACATGATTGATTAGAATATGGTCAAGTTTTATAAGTGTATGGCTATAAGAAATGCATGTGTTTTTCAAATTTCTAATTAATGTACGTATTGTAGGAACTTCTGGTTCACTAATGTTGATCTATTGTTTTCCTTTTGTTCACTTTGCTCAACCAGCTGAATTGCTTAGTTGACCGTTGGCTTTATCATATTAGTGAAAAATTTGTAAATTGTTTCTTAATGAGTCTTTTTACTTATCTAAATAGATTGGGACCCCCAAAACAGAGTAGTTTGTACTTCATTCACAGTTTTTGAAGTATACAGTCACTCAAATATATATACATTACAATGATCGGAAATTTTGTACCCCAAATTTGCGCTCAGTTCATTGTTTGGTCCTGCAAAAAATTTAATGGATAATTTTGGTCGCAAGTTAGCACCTTCTGGGCATTCATGTCTTTTGACATTTTAAATCTTCAATTGTTTATGAAGCTAATCTTGGTAATTAACTATGTTGCATGGACTTTCAACGTGTTCCAACTTTTTCGAGTATTATCTGATTGTCACTTGACTTGTCATTCTATCTTTTGTAACTGATGGATTTTTAAACATTAAAGATCATATACTTTGGTTATTTCACTTCCCGCTGATAAATGGATGGGGGTGTTTGTCACACAGCAAGCCTCTTTGTTGATCTAGCACAAAAAAATTGGGAAATTGCAGGATTTTGTGTTAAGGATATACGCACAGAGAAGTTGCGAAATACAACAAAATTTGCAGAAGTGAGTTATGTTTTTCATTTTAATTTATATAACACATTTATGTATCAACCAAGTTTAAATGTCCACTCTTTAATATATTTGTCATCATTTTTAAATATTTTGTTATGCTTGATCTCTACCATCATTATCACTGAAGATCGCAACATTTGTTCCATTGCAACGCACGGGCAACTTGCTAGTATAGGTTAAAGAGGTGGTGCGGGAGGCCACCGAGGTCGGCACAGCCCACCTGGGCGTGCCTAGGCCCCCAGGCGCGCCTTGGTGGATTGGGCCCCCCTCGGGGCACCCCCAGGTCCTGCTCTGGCCCATTGGTGTTTCTAGTCCATAAAAAATCCACAAAAAGTTTTGCGGTGTTTGGACTCCGTTTGATATTGATTTCCTGCGATGTAAAAACAAGCAAAAAAGAGCAACTAGCACCGGGCACTGGGTCAATAGGTTAGTCGCAAAAATGATATAAAGTTGCTATAAAATGATTGTAAAACATCCAAGAATGATAATAAAACAGCATGAATACTTCATAAACTATAGATACGTTGGAGATGTATCAGCATCCCCAAGCTTAATTCCTACTCGTCCTCTAGTAGGTAAATTATAAAAGAAATAATTGATGAAGTGTAAGTGCTAGCATGGTGCACAAGTTTGATCAATGACAATTTCAATCACTGTTCCTAGCATCATAACAAAAATTCTTTCTCATAAAACTACTCATGTTATAGTAGCAACCAATTCACATGTTAAGGTTCAAACAATGAATTTTCTTGAAACTCAACAACCTATGTTCTCAGTCACCAAGCAATTGTAATTGAACTTATTCAATAGAGTCTAAGTAAGAGCTCCACATACTCAACCATCATATAGTCTTCTATGATTGCTAACACTCACCGCATACACATGAGCAAAACATTTCAACCGGACACATAAAAAGATAGGGGCTTATAATTTCGTCTCCCAACATATTCACCTCAAGGGTGATGTCAACAATAATAACTCATGCTACCCATATCCAACTGGATATATGTGCCTAGATCTTTCCTCACCACATGATGCTTGCCAACATAGAAAAATAAAAAGGAATAGAGAGAATAACTTTGACTCTTTGCATAAAAGTAAATACTTAAAAGTAAAAGATAGGCCCTTCACGGAGGGAAGCAGAGGTTGCCATGCCCTTATTTGTTTGTATGGTCAACCCCTTAGTGCAAAAGAACGTCACGTTATATCGCCCCTTATGATAGTAGCCTTTATTATGCAGTCTGTCGCTTTTATTCTTTGCCATCACAAGTTAGTACAACGCTCAATTTTCTCTTACACTAAATGATCTAACACTTTTAGAAGCAATTTTTATTGACTTATTGCACCGATGAAAACTTACTTGATGGATCTTATTCAATCCTTAGGTAGGTATGGTGGACTCTTGAAAATAAGATTTGGGTTTAAGGGTTTTTGGATGCACAAGTAGTATCTCTACTTGGTGCGGAATTTTTGGCTAGAAAAGATGGGGGTCAAGCACCACATGTTGAAGGATCTATGACATTATAACTTCTATGTGAATATGAACAAACATAAATCATTACGTTGTCTTCCTTGTCCAACATCAACAATTTTGGCATATAATATTTTGATGGGGGTTCACAATCACAAAAGATTTCCAGGATAGTATATTTGCATGTGAAAGTTCTCTTCCTTCTACTAATTATTCGTGAATTGCTTGTATGACCAATATTGTGATGGTCAAGCCTCAAAAGATTTCACTTTCTAAACCCAATGTGAAGCTACCACTAGGCATGATATGAGTTCAAATTCATGACATTCAATTTATTCAATAATTTACTCATAGGATATAAGTGAAGCACAAGAGTAAATGACAAGCTACTCCAAAAAGATATAAATGAAGATCATGAGCAAAATATTTCTTTCTCTCAAATTAATTTAAGTGAAGCAAGAGAGAATTTCTTCAAAAATACTAAAGCACACCATGCTAAAAAAGATATAAGTGAAGCACTAGAGTAACTCCATAGAAAAGAGCTTCATTTACGGGAAGTGAATGCCGCTTACCTAGCCTCCCTGGCAACTATTTGAGTACTCTGTCGGATTCTGGGTTCCGGCAAACCCTTAAGGTTCGAACACTGGGGTGCGCACGAAGATCTCTCCCTCCCAAGCTCGCTCTCGCAACAATCTCAAGGCCTAGCTCGCCGAATCCAGGGAACAAGAGACGCGATAGTTTATATTGGTTTGGGCCACCATTGTGGTGTAATACCCTACTCCAGTGTGGTGTGGTGGATTGCCCTGTAGGCTGAGGATGAACAAGTACAAGGGATGAACGGCCACCTGAGAAGAGGTGTTCTTGTGCTCGGAGAGCTGGTGAGTTGATCTTGGTCGAGTGAGTCCAATCCAAGATCAGATGCCTCCCCATGGTGGTGGCTAGTCCTATTTATAGAGGCCCTAGTCCTCTTCCCAAACATTAGGCGGGAAGGGATCCCACAACCACTACTAGGAAAAGGGCTATAGATGATATGGACACTAATGGCGCACCAGACATGTGGTGCGCCACTACTATATACTAATGGCGCATCATGTGTTGGTGCGCCATTAGTGCGCACCACATCCACGGTGCGCCACTAGTAACATTTTTTTTAAAACTAGTAATGGCGCACCAGGGGATAGTGCGCCATTACTAGTTAAACTAGTAATGGCGCACCACATCCACGGTGCGCCACTAGTAATTTTTTTTTCATTTTTTTTCAATTTTTAATTTTTTTTCAAAACTAGTAATGGCGCACCACTCCCACGGTGCGCCATTACTAACTTGACCCAAAAATTTCACCGAATGCACCCCCCTGTGGACCGCCTTTTCAGTTTTTTAAAAAAATAAAAGAAAATGATGGAAATGTCAAAAAAATAAAAGAAAATAAGTTTCCCATGTGATATGTGGTCTAGTTGTTGGGAAAATTTACAAATATGAATTTCGACTTTATTTGCAAAATCTCTCTGGAATTTGTGAAATGGGCATAACTTTTGCATACGAACTCGGATTAAAAAAAATTATATGAAAAATCATCTACTCAAAAAGTTACATCCGAATTTAACGGGGGGAACCCCGTTAAACATTTTCAAAATCCTCAAAAACCTAACAGAAAAAAAAGTTACGGGGCTTTCAAGATCTAGAGGCAAAAAAATTCAAAAAATTTCAACTTACTAGTGGCGCACCGTTTGCTAGGTGCACCACTAGTAACAGAAAAAAAAATTGGTGTTGAAATTTTTTTTGGAATTTTTTTTCAAAAAATGATACGTAATATGACCGGGAAGTTTGAAATATTTTTCAAAATTTCATCGTACTCATGAACATGAACAAAGTCCTAGACATCAACAAGGTTTAATAGGATTGATATGGTAGATATATCAACAAGTGCCTGTTAAGTGAGGTGGTGCTGGGGTTGGATAGAACTGTGAAGTTAAGCGTGCTCGGGCTGGAGTAGTGTGAGGATGGGTGACCTTCCGGGAAGTTTGACCACTTAGTGCGATTTGACTTGAGATTAAGCATATTGACCCGAGATTAAGCCATAGTGACCCGAGATTTAGAAAAAAACGAAAAAAAAATATTTGAAAAAAAATAAAAAAAATTCTGAAAAAATATTTGAAAAAAAATTGTTACTAATGGCGCACTTCTATGTGGTGCGCCATTACTAAGTCAGAGACGTGATGCATCATTAGTATACCAGATACTAATGGCGCCCCAGTGGTGCGCCATTAGTATTTAATACTAGTGGCGTGGTACTAGTGGCGCACCAGTAGTACGCCATTAGTAGGCAAAACTGGTGTGCCACTAGTAGGTCTTTTCCTAGTAGTGAACGGCCAATCTTGAAGGGAGACAACTAGTTCAACCTGAGAAAAGGTGGTCTTCACCTGCCAAAGGCTCTGGTGGTGACGCTGATGTGGGCTCCGCGGTGACCTCCGTCCTGCCGTCCGGCTGGTCTTGGTCTTGTTGCACCAATATGGAAACCTTTGCCTGATGCCTCGGGACTCCTCGCCTGCGCTTGCCCCTTTAGCACCAAAGAGGCAACTGGTACTCTGCGCCCGCTGGCTCCCGCCTGGCCTTGATCGTCATGGCTCACGTCACGCGCACCTCGTGAGGTGCCCCTTGCATAGATATCTCCGCTCCTCGAGAGCCAGCCTAGGGAGGCTTCCCCTGAGGAGGTCTTGCGTGGTCCACCTCGCGAGGCTTGGCCCCTCGCGAGGGTCTTGATTGGTTGCTGATGAAGAAGGGTCGTAGCAGGCCTCTGGCTGAGCAACGCCCTGGGCCGCAGGCAGGCAAGTCTGGGTACCCCCGTTACCAGGACGCTGACAGTAGCACCCGGGCCCAAGGCGCGCTCGGACTTGGCTTCGAGGCGAAGCCAAGGGTCAAGTGCGGAGCACCGCGGGCCCCAATATCCCGCGGCCTTGATTGACGCATGGCGATTGATAGGACGTGGGTGTCTCCGCTTCCCCACACTGCCTCGGCAACTGCCCGACTTGATGAGGCCCTGCTGCATGCATAAAAACCATCATTACCTGTGATCGTCGAGGTCGGTGGTTGGCCTCACTCTGGCTATAAATGAGGAGGGGGCGTTGCCCCCGTTGCTCATCTCTTCCTCCATTCCGCCCGCTTCTTCTTCTTCCTTGCTCCACCATCTTGCTGCAACACCCATGGCGCCGACAAACAGACTCTCGGCCACAGAGAAGGGGAAGGCCCGCCAAGAGGGGCCCGGCTCGCCACCGCCTAAGAGGGGACGCGGTCGCCCCTGCAAACACATCACAACCCTCGTTGCGGCCCCTCGTGGGCGCGGACGGACCTCTCCGGGGTCCGTCGTTGACTCAGGCAACCGCGGCGGCGTCTCCTCGCGCGGCAGAGGCTGCCTGAGACGTGGCAGTCCTGCCCATGAGGGGAGGTGCGCCATGGACGCCCGGCCTCTCCGGTCGCGCTTCCACTCGGCGGAGGTGCTACCGGAATTCGTCATGCGGTCGTAGAACCCGGCCGGCACCTGGCTTCAGCTTCTGCGCTCCTTCACCGGCGAACTGCCGGACACGGGTCCTGGGGCCTTTGGCGGCAGGCCGACGGCTGCTGCAGTAAGGCTTAGTGGGTCGCGGTGGAGGTCTCCGTCGCGAGCCACGTAGCCCTGGCCCATGCCTGGCAGACGTTTTCTCGCGTGCGCGGTCTGGGCAGGCGGTGCACCCTCCACTTCAAGTACGACGGTGGTGCGACCCCCTTTGTGAGGGTGTTCGGGGAAGACGGTCGCCGCCCCGGGTGCTGCCCTGAAGACAACGACGGTGACGAAGTGCTTGGCCTTGGCGATGGCCGCGACAAGGATGGGGGTGAACTCGCCCTCGGTGACGGCCGCGGTTCGTCCAACTACGGCAGCTCCTCCTCTGGCAAAAGCTCCAGCAGCGGCGGCTACGACTAGCTGCCACGCCGTCGGGTTCGCTTCGAGGATGGTGGTGGGTCGTCCCGTCACCGCGCCCCTGTGAAGCGCGAGGAGGGCTCCGTCTGAGTCCGGGGGGCCGATCCTCGTGAGCAGCCGCGTCGTAGGAGCCGCTTTTGCCTGTCCATTCCTTTCATTTCCTCCTGTATCACCAGAAGCAAGTATGGGGCCCTGCTAGGGCGCGTAATGAACCATGGTGCTTATGCTGCTTTATGTTGTGTTTATTGTTTCCGGGTTGTGTTGTGAAATCTTTGCCTTGTGCAGGCCTAGGGGGGTAAGTTAGCTTGATGCATCCGGGGTAGCTTCCACCTCGTGAGGGCACGCCCCCCCCGACAGCTGGTGGGGCTTCCCTGTTGTTGACTCGGCGACATCGCGAAGCAGCAAAAAAATCGTTAGGAAATCCTTATCCCTCCTTGCGCGAGGCCCCGGGCATGGGCTGAACATGGCCAAATGCACAACGTCGCGGTACCCGTGGGGCACGGACTAAAAAAGGGGATGCGCCGATCACAAGTTCAAGCAAGGGCGCCTCGCAGAGACCAGGGGAGTGCGCATGCACGCATATCGCGAGGCGCGCGAGGGAGAGAGTCAGGCAACTGCCGCCGTCCCTGGCACAAAACAAAGAATTGAGGGAAGAATCAGAGAGAAGAGGGAGTTCAACCAAGCCATCGAGAAACGCCAGAACTTCAAAGTCCATTAAAAGAAAAAATATGGGAATCCAACTACAGAAAGCAAATGAACAGCCGCGTCCAGCAACTAGTCTAGTCTTCTCACCAGCGCAGAGCTAAGTGCTGCCACTAGGACGTGGGAGGGAGCCCCCGAGGCCCGAGGGCGGCACTCCGGAGACCCGGGGCATGTACAGCCCCACTCATTATTACGTGAGAGTGTCACAAGCGGCGACCTTCATAGGCACGGGGCCTTGCTTCATGGGTAGAACTTTCGGAGGTGCTGGATGTTCCAGGCGTTCTGGATGGGGATCCCGTCCAGCATCTCCAGGTGCGCGGCACCAGGCCTTGAGACGCGGGCAATCCTCAATGGGCCCTCCCACATGGGTGAGAGCTTATGCAACCCTTCCCTGGAGAGCACCCGCCTCAGGACGAGATCACCCACCTCGAGCGTCCTAGAGCGGACGCTGTGGTAGTGGTACCGTCGCAGCGCCTACTGGTATCTGGCAGCCCGAAGCGAGGCTTGACGGTGGCACTCCTCCCCAGCACGAGTTCCATCCCTTGCATGGCGTCCTGACGTGCCTCGTCAAACACCAGGACCCGTGCGGAGCGATGCTTGACCTCATGAGGGAGGACTGCTTCGGCTCTGTAGACGAGGAAGAACGGGGTCTCGCCTGTTGGCTTGGTGGCGGTGGTGCGGATGGACCACAGCACAGACTGGAGCTCGTCGTGCCAGCCCCTACCATAGGCGTCGAGCTTCTTCTTGAAGGTCCTGGTCTTGAGGCCCCTCAAGACCTCTGCGTTGGCACGCTCGGATTGGCCGTTGCTCTTGGGGTGTGCCACTGAGGCGTAGCATATCTGCATTCCAAAGTTAGCTCAATATGTCTTGAAGAGATTGCTAGTGAACTGCTAGCCGTTGTCGGTGATGATGCGGTTAGGGACCCCAAACCAACTCACGAGGCCCTTGATGAACTTAACTGCCGACCCGGCTGGGATGGTGCGGACGGCTTCTACCTTGCCCATTTGGTGAACTTGTCGATGGTGACGTAGAGGTAGCGGTAGCCCCGGGCGCTCGAGGGAATGGACCCAGGATATCTAGCCCACAGACAGCAAACAACCACGAGAGTGGGATAGTTTGGAGGCCCTGGGCCGGCTTGTGGATTTGCTTGGCATGGAACTGATAGGCCTCGCAGGACCTTACTAGCTCGGTCGCGTCGTTGAGTGTTGTGGGCCAGTAGAACCCATTGCAGAACGCCTTGCCAACCAGGGTACGCGACGACGAGTGATGCCCGTAGTCTCCGCCGTGTATGTCAGTTAGCAGCTCGTTCCCCTTGAGAAGTTGACGAGGAGCTGTGAGTCGCTCTTGATGGTGAGACGCTTCACCCCCAAGGCCACTGCGGCCTTGAGGCAGGCAATCAACCCCTCGTACTTCGCGATGTTGTTGGAGTGATGCCCGCAGTCTCCGCCGTGTATGTTAGCTAGCAGCTTGTTCCCCTGCTTCCTGGAGATGCACCGCAAGGAAACATCATTTGGTCGTTTTATGTATAGCTCACCATCCTGTATGCAGTATGCCGTAGCCTGCCGGGCCACACACTCCGTGTCCTCCTCTTTCTCCGGCAGTGTCCCTCGCACCAGGTACGCCTTGAACTCCTCGGTCCAGCAGCCCTCATGAGGCTCGAGCGCCAGGAGTAGGTGTGGTCCTGTGGTCGGGCCACAGGCGGTGGCTCCTGAGTCTGGTGGTTCGAGGAGCTCCTCCAGAGGTGATGCCGGCCCCGCAGATGGGGGTGCTTCTGAAGGCTTGAAAAGCCGCTCCTCGAGGACGCCAGGCTCCTGGGGCAGGCGCCTGGACACCCTTTTGGCGATGTCGTCGGCTTCCTAGTTCGTGCCGCGAGGCACATGCTATAGCTCTAGGTCCAAGAACTGCTTCTCCATGTTGCGCACCTCGGTGAGGTATGCCTCCTTTGGCTCGTCCCTCGGCTCGTACACCTTTTGGAGAAGTTGACGAGGAGCTGTGAGTCGCTCTTTATGGTGAGACGCTTCACCCCCAAGGCCAGTGCGGCCTTGAGGCCGGCAATCAACCCCTCGTACTTCGTGATGTTGTTGGAGACCTTCCCGCCCCGCTGCAAGTAGAGCTGCACGACATAGTATAGCTTGTCTTGGGTGGGGGAGATGAGCACGGCGCTGGCCCCCGCACCTTGGCGTGCGAAAGCGTCGTCGACGTACATTACCCAGCCATTTGGCGTTTCACTTCCGGGTGAGAGGGATCGACATTCGCCTGCTTCGGGCTCTGGAGCGTCGATCCACTCTGCCACGAAGTCGGCGAGGGCAGCCCCCTTGATGACCCTGGTTGTGCTGAACTCCAGCTCAAACGCTTGCTGCTTGATGTTCCACTCAGCGACTCTCCCCGCAGCATTGGGGCTCCGGAGCACCCTCTCCAATGGGTAGGCTGAAACGACCTTAATTGGGTGGCCTTGAAAGTAATGACGCAGCTTGCGCGAGGCCACCAGAAGTGTGAGCAGTTGTTTCTGTGGAATGGGATACCATGCTCTTGCGTCCCGTAACACCGTGCTGACGAAGTACACCGAGTGCTCGACGAGGGAGGGAGCATCGATGGGGCCTGCAGCTTCCGGGGGTTGTTGCCCTTCCTTAGATGGGGGAACCTCAGGAGTTCGGTCGCCCATCCGGGCCTCCACAGGCCCAGAAACGCCGTCTTGCAGGTCCTGATCTTCTGTGGTCATCGTCGTGGTTTTAGCAGCGCTGTCTTGTTGCCGCGCCGTCCTGGCTGAAGGCGTGGCCTTGCGCGGCGCTCCTCCCAGACGGCCACCAATGCCGCACTAGCTGATTGGGACTTGGGAGCTAGGTAGAGCACCAGGGGCTCGAGGGGACGAGGCCCTACCATCAACGCAGGAATGGTCAGGTATCTCTTGAGGTCCTGAAATGCCAGGTCAGCCTCCAGGGTCCACTCGAATGGGCCCTTCTTCTTCATCAGCTTGAAGAACGGCAGGGCGCGCTCCCCCAGCTTGGTGATGAAGCGCCCTAGCGAGGTCACGCAGCCCGCGAGCTTGTGCATTTCTTTGAGGGTTTGTGGCGAGCTCATGTCTTCTATTGCTCTGACCTTCTCCAGATCGGCCTCGATCCCCCTGTGCGACACGAGGAAACCCAGCAGCTTGCCGTTGGGGACACCAAACACGCACTTCTCCGGGTTGAGCCGCAGGTCCACCTGGCGCAGGATGGTGAAAGTCTCCTCCAGGTCCTGGATGAGGGTTCTTGCCTCCCGAGATTTCACCACGATGTCGTCGACGTAGGCTTCTACGTTCCTCCCTAGCTGCTGGCCTGGGGCGATGTGCATCAGCCGCCGGAAGGTCGCCCCAGCGCTGCGTAGTCCGAATGCTATGGAGGTGTAGCAGTATACCCCGCACGGGGTCAAGAAGGTCGTATTCTCCACGTCCTCCACTGCCATCGTGATCTGGTGGTAGCCCGAGAACGCGTCCAGGAAACACAACAGGTCGCACTTGGCGGTGGAGTCGACGATCTGGTCAATGCGCGGGAGCGGGAACGGGTCTTGGGGGTAGGCTTTGTTGAGGTTGGTGAGGTCGACACACATGTACTCCTTCCCGCCTTTTTTGGGCACAACGATGGGGTTCGCCAGCCATTCCGGGAACCGGACCTCGCGAATGACACCTGCCGCTTCTACCTTGCGAGTTTCCCGGACGATGAAGGACTGCTTCTCCGTGGACTGTCGCCATGCCTTCTGCTTCACAGGGCGCACATTGGGGCACACCCGTAGGTGATGCTCGATTACCCCCGTTGGGACCCCTACCAGCTGCTTGGGTTCCTAGGCGAATACCTCCTTGTTCACGCGCAGGAACGTCACCAATGCCACCTCTTGGTCCGGGTCGAGGTTGGCGCCTATGGTGAAGGGGCCTCCCGAGGATCCATCTTCCTCGAGCGGCACTTGCTTCGTTTCGATCCAATCTTGAGTGAACAGCTGCTTCTTCTTCGCCGGCGCGGCCTCCTTAGACCCTGGGGCAGCTTCGTCAGCTGGTTGTGCTGCCGCGGCGGCCCTGAAGGCGAGCTTGAGGGCCGTCAGAACCTCCTTGGTGTCCCCAGCCATGGTGAGGACGCCGCTGCTGCCCGGCATCTTCATGAGGTTGTAGGTCGGATGGGTCGCTGCCATGAACTAAACTAGGGCAGGGTACCCGTGGATGGTGTTGTACGGGAGGCCGATGCGGGCGATGCCGAAGTCGATCAGCTCGGTGTGGTAGTTGTCCCGGGTACCGAAGGTGACCGGAAGGCGTATTTGCCCCAGGGGGCTGGTGGATCCACTACCGACTCTGGGGAAAGGCTTGGTGGGGTGGAGCCGGCCGTACGGCACGTGAAGCAAGCCAAAAGCTTCCACAGAGAGCACGTTGAGGCCCGCTCCGCCGTCGATTAGTGTCTTGGTCATGGCGACATTCAGATGGTGGGCGTGCAGAGCATTGGGAACGTGCCTGAGCCGGTAGTGGTAGCGGGGTGATCACCTGAGTCAAAGGTGAGGTCAGCCTTGGGCGCCGCCCACCCTGGAGGGGCTCCCTGCTGCACAGAGGTGGCGCCGATCTGGCGGAAGAACTGCTTGACGTGGCGGTCTAAGGGTGGTGCTTGCGAGCTGCCGAGGAGGGCCGCGACGGCAACAGGCGCCGGCGCCGCGAAGCGTGCGAGGAAAAGCCGCACAACTCTTCCCAAGAAGCCACAGAGGATCCTGGCAGGTTGAGCAGCCTGGCGCGCGGCGCGCCAGCGAGGGCCATGGGGAACCAGTTGGCCATGACCTTGTCATTGCCTCCCGCCTCCAGAACGACCTCCCTGTACGCCAGCAAGAAGGTCGACTTATCCTCTGCGCCGTCGTAGTGAGGCGGCATCTCCGGCCTGAACTTGGGCGGCCACAATACCCGTCGTAAGGCGGGGGTAAAAGCCCTGAGCCCCCTGGCGCCATCATGGTCGCCCGCCGGTCCAGTTGGAGGAGCAGCGCCGGCCATGGGGACCGAACGGAGAGGCGGAGCTGGCGGAGGAGCGAAACTTCAGCGAACCCCCTACCTGGTGCGCCAAATGTCAGATTCTGGGTTTCGGCAAACCCTCGAGGTTTGAACACTGGGGTGCGCACGAAGATCTCTCCCTCCCTAGCTCGCTCTCACAATGATCTCAAGGACTAGCTCGCCGAACCCAGGGAACAACAGACACGAGAGTTTATACTGGTTCGGGCCACCATTGTGGTGTAATACCCTACTCCAGTGTGGTGTGGTGGATTGCCTTGTAGCCTGAGGATGAACAAGTACAAGGGATGCACAGCCTCCTGAGAAGAGGTGTTCTTGTGCTCGAAGAGCTGGTGAGTTGGTCTTGGTCGAGTGAGTCCAATCCAAGATCAGATGCCTCCCCATGGTGGTGGCTAATCCTATTTATAGAGGCCCTGGTCCTCTTCCCAAACATTAGGTGGGAAGGGATCCCACAAAGGCCAATCTTGAAGGGAGACAACTAGTAAAGGCTATCCTGACAAAAGGTGGTCTTCGCCTGCCAAAGGCTCTGGTGTTGATGCCGCCATGGGCTCCGCGGTGACCTCCGTCCTGCCGTTCGGCTGGTCTTGGTCTTGTTGCACCAATATGGAAACCTTTTCCTCATGCCTCGGGACTCCTCGCATGCGCTTGCCCCTTTAGCACCAAAGAGGCAACTGGTACTCTGCGCCCGCTGGCGCCTGCCTGGCCTTGATCTTCACGGCTCACGTCACGCGCACCTCACGAGGTGCCCCTTGCATAGATATCTTCGCTCCTCGGGAGACAGCCTAGGGAGGCTGCCCCTGAGGAGGTCTTGTGTCGTCCGCCTCGCGAGGCTTTGTCCCTCGCGAGGGTCTTTAGTGGTTGCTGATGAAGATGGGCCATACCAGGCCGCTGGCTGAGCCACGCCCTGGGCCGCAGGCAGGCAAGTCTGGGTACCCCCGTTCCCAGGACGCTGACAAGATCTAAGTATTTTATTAAAACAGCAAGAGAAAACAAAATAAAATGACATTCTAAGAATAGCACACATCATGTGAAGAAGCAAAAACTTAGGCTCAACTGATACTAACCGATAATTGTTGAAGAAGAAAGGTGGGATGCCTACCGGGATATCCCCAAGCTTAGATACTTGAGACTTCTTGAAATATTATCTTGGGGTGCCTTGGGCATCCCCAAGCTTGGGCTTTTGTGTGTCCTTAATTCCTCGCATATCACAGTTTTCCTAAATCTCAAAAGCTTCATCCACACAAAACTCAACAAGAACTCGTGAGATAAGTTAGTATAAACCAATGCAAAAACCTTATCATTCTCTACTGTGGCAAATCACCAAAATTATTATTCAACATTGCATACTAAATGCCTCTGTATATTTAATACTCCTATCCTTAGATAGAATCATTAAACAAGCAAACATATGCAAACAATGCAAACATAACAGCAATCTGCCAAAACAGTACAGTTTGTAAAGAATGCAACAGTAACAATACTTCTTAACTCCAAAAGTTATGAAAATTTTCCACACTGTAGAAACTTTATCAGAGCTCATTTTGCAAAAAATTTCAAATTTTTATCACATTCTGACTTTTTTAGGGAATTTTTGCAACAGTGGTAAACTTTCTGTTTTCAAACAGCAACATGTATACTTGCAAAATAAGCATGGAAAAGGCTGTCATTGCCACTTTTATTGAAATAAAAGATGCAAAACATTATTCTAAATAACAGAAAGCAAATCCTAACAAAATTAAATGATGCTCCAAGCAAAACACATATCACGTGACGGATGAAAACATAGCTCCAAGTGAGGTTACCGATAATGTTGGAGACTAAAGAGGAGATGCCTTCCGGGGCATCCCAAAGCTTAGTTTCTTGGATCTTCCTTGAATATTACCTTGGGGTGCCCTGGGAATCCCCAAGATTAGGATCTTGTCAATCCTTATTCTCCTCATATCGACATCTCACCCAATACATGAAAACTTGAATCACACAAAACTTAACACAACTTCGTGCGATAGGTTAGTATGATAAAGAGCAAACCATTTCACTATTGGTACTGTCAAAGAGAAGATTCATCATTGTTCTCACACAATGCCTACTGTATCATATCATTTCCACAATTTATATTGAGCAATGAAAGCCATGGAAACCAGAAAACAAGCAAACTATGCATTGAAAACAGAATCAGTCAAAAACAGAACAGCCCGTAGTAATATGTACTCCAACCATACTTCTTCTAGTCCAAAAATTCTAAAAAATTAGGAAAACCAGGAAACAATTTCTATTAATCTTATGAAAAAAGAATCAGTATTTTATCAAGCTTCTGTTAAAAACAAAAATTACTTTGCTGAGCACAAAAGATTCTGTTTTTCAGCAAGATCAAATCAACTATCACCATAAGCCATCCCAAAGGTCTTACTTGGCACTTTATTGACACGAAAGCAATAAAACATGTCCACTACAGCAGCATAATCATGTGAACATACAAAAACAGTAGGTAAAAGTGTTGGGTTGTCTCCCAACAAGCGTTTTTCTTTAGTGCCTTTTTGCTAGGCATGAAGATTTCAATGATGCTCGCATAAAAGATAAGAATTGAAACATAAAGAGAGCATCATGAATCACATGACAAGCACATTTAGGCCTAACATGCTTCCTATGCATAGGGATTTCGTGAGCAAACAAATTATGGGAGCAAGAATCAACTAGCATAGGAAGGCAAAACAAGCATAACTTCAAAACTTTCAACACATAGAGAGGAAAGTTGATATGATTCAATACCTACAAGCATATGTTCCTCCGTCATAATAATTTTCAGTAGCATTATGAATGAACTCAACAATATAAATATCACATAAAGCATTCTTTTCATGATCCACATGCATAAAAAATTTATTACTCTCCACATAAGAAAATTTATTATCATGAATAATGGTGGGAGGAAACTCAACAAAATAACTATCATCTGATTGAAAATTAAAATCATGATGACAAGTTTCATGGTTATCATTATTCAATATAGCATACATGTCATCACCATAATCATCATAGATAGCAACCTTGTTCTCATAGTCAATTGAAGCCTCATCCAAAATGGTGGATTCATCATTAAATAAAGTCATGACCTCTGAATCCACTTTCATCATTATAATCATCATATATAGGAGGCTTCATTATAACAAATTTGCACATCAAATCTTGGTGGACTAAAAATATCATCTTCATCAAACATAGCATCCCCAAGCATATGGCTTTGCATATCATTAGCATCATGGATATTCAAAGAGTTCATACTAATAATATTGCAATCATGCTCATCATTCAAAGATTTTTTTTTCAAACATTTTATAGAATTCTTCCTCTATTAATTGAGCACAATTTTCCGATCCATCATTTTCACGAAAGACATTATAAAGATGAGCAATATGATGCAACCTCAATTCCATTTTTGTAGATTTCTTTTATAAACCAAACTAGTGATAAAACAAGAAACTAAAAGATTTGATTGCAATATCTAAAGATATACCCTAAAGCAGTCACCTCCCCGGCAACGGCGCCAGAAAAGAGCTTGATGTGTACTACGCAACTTTATTCTTGTAGACTCGTGTTGGACCTCCAAGTGCAGAGTTCTGTAGGATAGTAGCAATTTTCCCTCAAGTGGATGACCTAAGGTTTATCAATCCATTGGAGGTGTAGGATGAAGAAGGTCTCTCTCAAACAACCCTGCAACCAAATACAAGAAATCTCTTGTGTCCCCAACACACCCAATACAATGGCAAATTGTATAGGTGCACTAGTTCGGCGAAGAGATGGTGATAAAAGTGTAATATTGATGGTAGAGATATATTTTTACAATAGGAACAATAAAAAACAGCAAGGTAGCAAGTAGTAAATAGGCACGAAAATGGTATTGCAATGCTTGAAAATGAGGCCTAGGGTCCGTACTTTCACTAGTGCAATCTCTCAACAATGCTAATATAATTGGATCACATAACCAATCCTCAAAGTGTGATGAAAAATCAGTCCAAATTTCCTATCTAGCGGAGAACATGAGAGGAAATCATTTGTAGGGTACGAGACCACCTCGAAGCTATTCTTTCCGATCGATCTATCCAAGAGTTCGTACTAAAATAACACCAAATAATTTCAGATTCATAATACTCAATCCAACACAAAGAACATCAAAGAGTGCCCCAAGATTTCTACCTGAGAAACAAAGACGAGAACGTGCATCAACCCCTACGCATAGAATATCCCAATGTCACCGCGGGAATCCGCGAGTTGAGTGCCAAAACACTTATCAAGTGAATCAATATGATACCCCATTGTCACCAAAAGTATTCACATGCAAGACATATTTCAAGTGCTTTCAAATCCATAAAAGTATTCAACCCGATAACAAAGAAGTCTCAAAGGGAAAAACTCAATTCATCACAACAAGATAGAGAGGGGAAAACTCCATATGATCCGACTATATTAACAAAGCCCGCGATACATCAAGATCGAGACATCTCAAGAACACGAGAGAGAGAGAGAGAGGGATTAAACACATAGCTACTGGTACAAACCCTCTGCCCCGAGGTGGATGATACGTCTCCAACGTATCTATAATTTATGAAATATTCATGCTATTATATTATCTGTTTTTGGATGTTTATGGGCTGTACTAAACACTTTTATACTATTTTTGGGACTAACCTATTAACCGGAGGCCCAGCCCAAATTGCTGTTTTCTTGCCTATTTTGGTGTTTCGAAGAAAAGGAATATCAAACGGATTCCAAACGGAATGATACCTTTGGGAGAGTTATTTTTGGAACGGAAGCAATCCAGGAGACTTGGAGTAGACGTCAGGGAATCTTCGAGAAAGCCACGAGGCAGGGAGGCGCGCCCTACCCTCCTGGGCCCGTCCCCACCCTCGTGCGCCCCTCGTGGCTCCCCTGACCAACTTCTTTCGCCTATGTATGTCCATATACCCTAAAACATCGAGGAGCAGAATAGATCGGGACTTCCGCCGCCGCAAGCCTCTGAGTCCACCGAAAAACCAATCGGGACCCTATTCCGGCACCCTGCCGGAGGGGGGATCCCTCACCGGTGGCCATCTTCATCATCCCGGCGCTCTCCATGACGAGGAGGGAGTAGTTCACCCTCGGGGCTGAGGGTATGTACCAGTAGCTATGTGTTTGATCTCTCTCTCTCTCTCTCTCTCGTGTTCTTGAGATGGTACGATCTTGATGTACCGTGAGCTTTGCTATTATAGTTGGATGTTATGAGGTTTCTCCCCCCTCTACTCTCTTGTGATGGATTGAGTTTTCCCTTTGAAGTTATCTTATCGGATTGGGTCTTTAAGGATTTGAGAACACTTGATGTATGTCTTGCATGTGCTTATCTGTGGTGACAATGGGATATTCACATGATCCACTTGATGTATGTTTTGGTGATCAACTTGCGGGTTCCGTTTGTGAACTTATGCATAGGGGTTGGCACACGTTTTCGTCTTGACTCTCCGGTAGAATCTTTGGGGCACTCTTTGATGTTCTTTGTGTTGGTTGAATAGATGAATCTGAGATTGTGTGATGCATATCGTATAATCATACCCACGGATACTTGAGGTGACATTGGAGTATCTAGGTGACATTAGGGTTTTGGTTGATTTGTGCCTTAAGGTGTTATTCTATTACGAACTCTATGATAGATCGAACAGAAAGAATAGCTTCGTGTTATTTTACTACGGACTCTTGAATAGATCGTTTAGAAAGGATAACTTTGAGCTGGTTTCATACCCTACAATAATCTCTTCGTTTGTTCTCCTCTATTAGTGACTTTGGAGTGACTCTTTGTTACATGTTGGGGGATAGTTATATGATCCAATTATGTTATTATTGTTGAGAGAACTTGCACTAGTGAAAGTATGAACCCTAGGCCTTGTTTCCTAGCATTGCAATACCGTTTACACTCACTTTTATCGCTTGCTACCTTGCTGTTTTTATATTTTCAGATTACAAATACTCATATCTATCATCCATATCACCATCTCTTCGCCGAACTAGTGCACCTATACAATTTACCATTGTATTGGGTGTGTTGGGGACACAAGAGACTCTTTGCTATTTGGTTGCAGGGTTGTTTGAGAGAGACCATCTTCAACCTACGCCTCCCATGGATTGATAAACCTTAGGTCATCCACTTGAGGGAAATTTGCTACTGTCCTACAAACCTCTGCACTTGGAGGCCCAACAACGTCTACAAGAAGAAGGTTCCGTAGTAGACATCAAGCTTTTTTCTGGCGCCGTTACCGGGGAGGTGAGTGCTTGAAGGTATATCTTTAGATCTTGCAATCGAATCTTTTAGTCTCTTGTTTTATCACTAGTTTAGTCTATAAAAGAAAACTACAAAAGAATGGAATTGGGTTTGCCTCATATGCTTCATCTTTTTAATGTCTTTTGTGAAAATTATGGAAAGGAAAATTGTGCTCAAGTACTAGATGAAGAATTAAATAGAATGCTTGGCATTAAATATGTGAATGATGAGCATGATTGCAATGTTGTTAGTATGAATGCTTTGAATACCCATGACGCTAATGATATGCAAAGCCACAAGCTTGGGGATGCTATGTTTGATGAAGATGATATGTTTAGTCCCCCAAGTTTCGATGAGCAAATTTATTATGATGAAAGCATGCCTCCTATTTATGATGATTATTGTGATGACACATATGCTATAAATAATAAAGATAAGCATGAAACTTGTCATCATGATTTTAATTTTCAATTGGATTATGCTTAACATGATAGTTATTTTGTTGAGTTTGCTCCCACTACTATTCATGAGAACAAATTTGCTTATGTCGAGAGTAGTAAAATTTCTATGCAACTAGATCATGAAAAGAATGCTTTATGTGCTGGTTATATGGTTTAGTTCATTCATGATGCTACTGAAAATTATTATGAGAGAGGATCATATGCTTCTACATATTGCAATAATATCAAGTTTCCTCTCTATGTGTTGAAAATCTTGAAGTTATGCCTGTTTTGCCTTCCTATGCTAGTTGATTATTGTTCCCATAAGTTGTTTTCTCACAAAATCCCTATGCATAGGAAGTTGGTTAGACTTAAATGTCCTAGTCATATTTTTAATGATGCTCTCTTTATGTTTCAATTCTTATCTTTTATACGAGCATCAACGTCATCATCATGCCTAGCTAGAAAGGCATTAAAGAAAAGCGCTTGTTGGGAGACAACCCAACATTTACCCCTACTGTTTTTGTGTGTCCACATGATTAAGCTACTGTATTAATCATGTTTCATAAGCTTTTGTTTCAATAAAGTGCCAAGTAGAACCTTTGGGAAGACTTGGGTGAAAGTTAATGTGATCTTGCTGTAAAAAACAGAAACTTTGCGCTCACGAGATTAGCTGTCATTTTTTACAAAAGAGTGCTTTTAAGTTGATTCTTTTTGAAGAAGATTAATAGAAAAATCCCTCAGGTCCACCAATTTATTGCAGAATTTTTGGAGTTCCATAAGTATACGTTGGATACAGATTACTACAGACTGTTCTGTTTTTGACAGATTCTGTTTTCTATGTGTTGTTTGCTTATTTTGATGAATCTATGAGTAGTATCGGAGGGTATGAACCATAGATAAGTTGGAATACAGTATATATTACACCAATATGAATTTAGAATGAGTTCACCACAGTACCTAAGTGGTGATTTATTTTCTTATACTAACAGAGCTTACGAGTTTTCTGTTAAGTTTTGTGTTGTGAAGTTTTCAAGTTTTGGGTACAGATTCGATGGACTATGGAATAAGGAGTGGAAAGAGCCTAAGCTTGGGGATGCCCAAGGAACCCCAAGGCAATATTCAAGGACAACCAAGAGCCTAAGCTTGGGGATGCCCCGGATGGCATCGCCTCTTTCGTCTTCGTTCATCGGTAACTTTACTTGGAGCTATATTTTTATTCACCACATGATATGTGTTTTGCTTGGAGCGTCATTTTATTTTGTTATTATTTGCTAGCTGTTATTTAGAATAATGTTTTGCATCTCTATTTTCAATAAAAATGTCAAGGAAAGCCTTTACTATGCTCATTTTGCAAGTATACATGTTGCTGTTTGACAACAGAAAGTTCACCGCTGTTGCAAAAATTCCCTAGAGAAGTCAGAATGTGATAAAAGAAAATTGGCCTAAGTTGGTCTAAGTTGACAACAGAAAATTGGCCTAAGTTGGTCTATGGCCACGGTTGGCCTAGTAGATATCCAAAGTTATAGTTGGGGTCGTACTGAGATGCAGCAGTTATTGCATCGTGGGATGCAGCTTGGAGGCGAGCTATCTCAGCCCTCATCTCGTAGTCGTTCGCCTCCTCCCTGGTTATGAAATATCTCCCTTTGCCTGAAAGTCAAAGAAAGTAGAAGCAGGGAGAGCGACGTGATAGGTGCGTCATCTGTCAAAGATAAGTCGGTACTGGAGGAACTGATAATTCCTCTCAACAAAACGACGATGAACCATAGCCTCATAATCTAAATAAATAGGAGGCAACTCAATATCATCCTCACGTATGGTTACACCAAGAAAATTAGCTAAACGGGTTGCATAAATTCCACCAAAGAAATCTCCATTAAATCTATTATTATGCAACCTACGTGCAACAATGGCTCCCAAATTATAATGTGTATCTCCTAATACAGCACTCCTGAGAACACTGAGGTCAGGGACACACATGTGACATGCTTCATCCTTACCATTTATGCACCTACCTATGAAGAGAGCAAAATAATGTATAGCAGGAAAATGAATGCTCCCTATGGTAGCTTGTGCTATGTCTCGAGATTCCCCCACAGTTATACTAGCAAGAAAATCTCTAAATTCAGATTTGTGAGGTTCACCAGTACTTCGCAAGCAGTGGTAAAATCCTCTAAGTCCATAGTATACGAATTTTCATAAAGATCAAACAGGACAGTTTGAGAATTGCGTGAAGATGAAAATTCAAACCTCCTCATAAAGGAACTAATGAGATAGTGGTACTGACGGCACTTATCTTCCTCGAAGCTCACAAGATCAGCGTTACGCACATATGTGTTAAATTCTTCCTTGATTCGTGCTTGATCCATGAAGTCCTCTGAAGGCCATTCACAAGCCCGCACTGAAGCGTCCCATGGTGGTTCATCATCAGCATCGCGCATTGCAAGCCTGGGTCCTTGCTTCTTGAAGAACCACCTTGGTACATTTTCCTAAACATATTTCTTCCTTTGAAAAATTTCTGAAATTTTTAGTAACTTCAAATAAAAGTGAATCAAGCTCAACAAAATTGATAGCAACTACTCCTACAAGTGCCTAGAGCCTATATCATGCATTAGAACTACTTGGAACCATATAAATTTGACATGCAAGCTCAAGAACATGGTCACCTAGGTAGCAAAAATTTGCAATGAATAAAGCACTAGAACAAAAACTAATTGTACCAATGGAGGAGTCACATACCAAGGAACAATCCCCCAAAGCAGTTTTGTGAGAGGTGCTTTGAGCAAGGAGATCGAAAATCGCAGCAAAATGAGCTAGAACTCGTGCTTGAGCTGGTTGATGATTTTTTTGGGGAGGAAGAAGAAGTGTGTGGGTGCACGAATAAGTGGAGGGGAGCCACCATGGGCCCACGAGGCAGGGGGCGCGCCCGGGGGGTGGGCGCGCCCTGGACCCTCGTGGCCAGGTGCTTGCTCCCCCTACTATGTTCTCAGTGCCAGATATTCTCAAATATTCCAGAAAAAATCATATTTCAATTTCAGGGCATTTGGAGAACTTTTATTTTCAGGGTATTTTTTATTGCACACATAATTCAGAAAACAAACAGGAAAATACTATTTTTACTTTATTTCAACTAAATAACAGAAAGTAGAAGGAGGGTACAGAAGGTTGTGCTTTCTAACTTCATCCATCTCATGCTCATCAAAAGGAATCCACTAACAAGGTTGATCAGGTCTTGTTAACAAACTCATTCCGACTAACATGGAACCAGAGAAATTTCGAATAACACTAGGTTACCTCAACGGGGATATGCACGTCCCCGATAATAAGAATATCATATTTCTTCTTGACAGTAGGTAGAGGAAATTCAA